>NW_028244302.1:600000-850938 GCF_964263255.1 Lissotriton vulgaris | reverse complement strand
ATGCAAAATGAGAGCAGAAGAAAAGACTTTCTTGAACATGGTTGAGGAGAGAAGGGCTGTTTACAAGAGGAATGAGATGCTTAAACATGCCAAGTCAAAGTACTGGCAAATGGAGGCCGCTAAGCTTAACGGTGTTACACAAATGCAGCTATACATATAGATGAACCAGTTAGTGGTAGATTTTGCATTAGGAGAGATAACACTCTTATGATAACTTCTTTGTGGGTGCTAGTCAATGTGAGGATACGTATCGTATCATAGGGGGATGGGGATTTAAAGGTGGTAAGGATCCAATTTTTCCTGGAATTTATTTCATTTGTGGCAATAAAGCATATTTTAGCCTCCCAGACCATTGGTATGGGACATGTTATCTTGGTTTAGTTTTTCCCAAAATTTTTCATGTTGACAGAAATGAAAAGGGTACTTTGAATTTGGTGAACACCTGAATAGGTACAAGAGAGAAAGTTTTACAGAAGTCCGGGGAGACATCTTTGGTGCTGTCATTCCTATGTAAGGAATTACCATGAATTCAATCAAAATCAGAAAGGTTTCTACAATCGTAGATAGATTGTCAACAGATACTGCAAGTGGTTTCCAATTAGTCAATACAGAACTTGTTGCTACCAGAAGCATGGTTATGCAGAATCGTCTTGCATTAGACATAGGCTCCAGCCTCCAGCACCAGAGCTTCAAGGCTCCCAGCCTCCTGCACCAGAGGTTCCAGGCTCCCAGCCTCCTGCACCAGAGTGTCAGGTCTTTCGTGGTTGCTCCTCAGGATTGGATTGATGCTATAAAGGGGGCCCTCCTCTAGATCATCCCAAGTCTGGCTATCAAATTCGCAGACTATTAAGGAGATCAAGCGGGGGAAAAAATAGGTCCGGATGGGAACAGCTGGGCGACTTGAACTGGAAACCTGTAAATATATAAAGCAGGGAATGAGTGGAATTGTAACCCTCAATGGATAACTTATCTACACAATAAGCTATGCTTTTCCTCACCTGAAATATCCTACAGGTATGCTGAAGCAAAGAGTAATAGAAAGGGCGTCTTCTAAATCCCCTGGTTCTCCTACTTAAAGACACAACAAAGGAAAACATAAATCAGCCACTGTCTTTTCCCTTCTGGTGACAGTAGTCAAATGAAAAGAGGATATGCAGGTACACCTACCCAGGTACACCTACCCAAAAAGGGAATGAAGAAGACCAGAAAGCCCCAGGATAAGTAACTATCACTCTTTTCCAGTAACTACCATACAGTTTCTGAGGTATTTATATATGAACAGCAAAAGTCAAGGGTAAGCGCAGGAAGCGTAAGAGTCAAACCCCTACACTATTCATATATCACCTGAATGGAGTTCACCAAATATGTTCCTGGTAATCAACCAGTAAAGAAAAAAGATACCCAGCACAAAACAAAAACGCAGTAAACACAGCGTCTATGCAGATACGTCTCTGCAAGCACAAACAGGGACGGAACTCCCTATAGCAACATGCGGCACCTGAGCCTAGGTGTCCAGCCAGGATAGGAGGTTCACACTCCTAATCGTTAGTTTAGAGCAGGAGAGAGTAAGCAGTTTTCACCGGGAATGTACGCAATACAAGCACCCCCCAGACCAGAGGAAAACCTGAAACAACGTTCTCCACTCTCGATGCGGGATTCCTAAGCCCCTCCAAGGTAATCCACAGGTCCGGTGAAACACCGGTGATGATGACACGGACTCTCCACTCTCGATACGGGCGCTTCCTAAGCCCCTCCAATGTAATCCACAGGTCCGGGGAACCAAAGATGTGAGCTACATCCGCCCACCGCGACAAACGCCGACTGGAAACAGGAAACACGAGCAATCACTCTTGCTCGCCAGGAGGAATAATCGGCAGCGTTACTCTCCGAGAATGCCAGGATATTCCCTTCCGGGCGCATAGCGTCATTGCAGCGCGCCACGCTAAGGATCATGGGGATTGTAGTTTTTGAGCCCATACAGAACTCGGACTGCAGGCAGTGATCTACCAGCGGCCGGGGAATCCTGACAGGACACCCCCTCTTTCAAAATTCACTGACTGCCACCAGGTTTGCCAGGATGGGACAAGTGGAACTTCCGCACCAGTCTAGGGGCATGTACAGCACCCACTGGCTCCCAGGAGTCCTCCTCCGGTCCATACCCTTTCCATGACACCAAGTACTGGAGCTTGCCCCGCACTCTACGGGCATCCAAGATGCACCGTACTTCGTACTCCACATCCTGTTGTACTCTCACAGGCGCAGGGGTAGTAGTACGGGGACACTTCGCCGGTTTGAGCAGCGACACATGGAACACCGGATGTATTCTGAAATGTGCTGGTAGTCTCAGTTTCACAGCCACAGGGTTAACGTGGCGAATCACTTGGTAAGGGCCAATAAACCTAGGGTTGAAGACACTGTACTTGCGGAAACGGATATTTCGAGTGGACAACCATACCCAATCCCCTTTGCTATACTCAGGGCAATACCTGCGGTGTTTATCAGCCTGTGCCTTATATTTCTGTTTTGCCTTCTCAAGATTTTTTTCTTGCTAACAGTACTGTTTTCCGTAACTGCACCAATCGGGACTGCAACTGAGGAATCTGAGCCTCAACGGATGGAACACTCAATGGGGGCAAACCTACGGTGAAACCCGTAGGTACAGAAAAACGGGGTGTAAGAAGTAGAGGAATGGGCAGCATCATTATATGCTACCTCAGCCGTCCATAACCGGTCAACCCATGCCTCAGTAGTGGTATCTACAAAACATCTCAGGTATTGTTTGAGGGTCTGATTTAACCTTTCGGTTTGCCTGTCCGTTTGAGGATGAAAGCTGGTGGACAAGGAAGAAGCAATGCCTAACCTGTCACACCAGACCTTCCAAAACTTAGCGGTGAACTGGGCTCCTCTGTCTGAAACTATGACCCTGGTAAGTCCATGCAACCTGATTATATGAAGGAGCAGTAAATGGGCAAGCTGACTAGCTGTGGGAACCCCTTTACAGGCAATGAAGTGACCCATTTTTGTTAAGTAGTCCACTACTACTACTATAGCTGTCATACCGTGATCTTCAGGGAGACCCACCACGAAATCCACAGAAAAGCTCTCCCAAGGACTCACAGGAGGGGGCATGGTTTGCAAAAGCCCTTGTGCAGGGCGATGATCGCTCTTGGCCTGCGAACAAATGGCACACCGTTGTACCCAAGCAAACACATCAGGGCGGATGGTGGGCCACCAGTAGGTGCGTAGCATTTTCTCCAGGGTTTTCTTCCCTCCAGTGTGTCCAGCACACGGCAGATCGTGACACCATTTGTAAGCCTGTTGTCTCAGGCTAACGTGGGAAGGAGCAACTGCAGGCCTTTTCTTGGCAACCCTTGACGGATTCTCCACTCCGGATGTAGACGGATCCATGTTTTCCAGGCAAAGGTTTGTACACCCCTCTTGACCTTGTGGAGAAACTCCTCGGTGTGTATCACTCCCACCACCTTCTTGGGTTCAATGATGCTTGTCTCTGGTGATGCCTTTACCACGGGGTTGTTTTCCTGACGCGTGAGAGCATCTGCCTTCCGGTTGTCACATCCCGGACGAAATGTAACCACGAAATGAAATTCAGAAAAAAAAAGCATCCATCGAAGTTGTCTGGGGGTGAGATGGCGTGCTGCTCGCATAAACTGCAGGTTACGGTGGTCAGTGTACACCGTGATTCGCTGAGAGGCGCCCATCAACCAATGCCTCCATTCAGTGAAGGCGTCCTTAATTGCTAACAGTTCTTTTTCCGCAATGGTGTAGTTGCGTTCAGCGTTGTTCAATTTGCGGGACATGAAAGCAATGGGATGTAAATGACCTGTACTCTCATTCCTTTGTGAGAGGACTGCCCCGACTGCTAGTTCTGAAGCTTCAGCTTCCACCACAAAGGGGAGTTTCGGATCAGCATGGGTTAGTACCGGTGCAGAAGTGAACGCGGTTTTCAATCGGTCAAAGGCGGTTTGTTCGGCGATGCCCCACACAAAGGGAGTGTTCTTCCTGGTCAACTTAGTGAGTGGGGTTACCATGTCAGAAAAGTGTGAGATGAACCGCCTATAGAAGTTTGCGAATCCAAGGAGTTTTTGAATGTCTTTGATGCTGTTAGGTTTAGGCCACTCCACAATGGCACGTACTTTTCTTTCTGCCATCACTGGACCTGATGGTGTGAGCATGACTCCTAAAAATTCGACAGTGGTAACATGGAATTCGCACTTTGTTAATTTGCAGTACAGTTGGTTTTGTTGTAAAGCCTGAAGCACCTGACACACGTGTTTTTGGTGTTCTGGTTCATCGTTGGAATAGATCAAGATGTCATCTATGTAGACTACTACAAAGATGTCTAGGAAGTCTCTTAAAACCTCATTCAGGAAGAATTGAAAAGAGGCAGGGGCGTTACAGAGCCCAAAGGGCATCACCAGGTACTCAAAGAGCCCATACCTCATCTTGAAGGCGGTCTTCCATTCGTCGCCGCTTCGCATGCGCACTAAATGGTATGCCCCTCTCAGGTCCAATTTTGTATAGATATTGGCTGATCGCACTTGCTCCAATAATACTGGTATCAAGGGGAGTGGGTATTGGTTCTTTATAGTTATGGCATTCAATGCCCTGTAGTCGATGCAACAGCGTAATTCCCCATTAGCTTTTGGGATGAAGAAAAGCGGGGAAGCCGCTGGAGACCTGGAAGGTCTGATGAATCCCAATTTAAGGAGGTTATCCAAGTATTCCCGGAGATGTTCAGTTTCGGGTTGTGATAAAGCATATATCCTGCAACATGGAATGACAGACCCAGGCGTTAACTCGATACGGCAGTCATATTCTCTATGAGGCGGGAGCACTTCTGCTTTCGTCTTACTGAAAACCTCCCCATATTCCTGGTAACAACTAGGTAATTTTACCTCCTTTTCTGCTGCGGTAGAAACAAGGTGGGTAACTGCCAGAACCATGGAAGGTCGAGGATTCTCTCTGAGGCATTGTTCTTGACTATAAGGGGAGACGAAATCCAAAGACTGATCCGTCCACCTAATGGTGGGTTCATGTTTCTTCAACCATGGGAGTCCCAATATCACTCCATAATTAGGGGCATGAATGAGATTGAACGAAAGACATTCCATGTGGTAACCCCCGTACCACAACTCGTATTCAGGTGTATGTTGATTAATAGGGCCGGATTCTAGTTCATGACCGTCTACCGCAAAAACGGCTTCAGGGACAGATTTTGTGACAGGAGTCACCCCCAGTCTACGAGCTTCCGCCAGATCCATAAAACCACCTGTCGCTCCGGAGTCTACCATGGCTCTGATGGACTTGGGTGTTTGGCCTATCCACAGTTCCATATCCAGAAAAAATAGATGGTTTCCCACAAAGTCCTCTTCTGTTACTGAAGGGATGAAGTGCTTGGTCGAGTTCCTCCCTTCCTCTAAACTCAAGCGTTGGAGTTTTCCGACCCCTTGTCAACTGTGGACACCGCTCCTTGTCCTGTACGATAGCGACCTCCCTTAGGCTTTACTGGGCATTTGCGCAGGAAGTGTCCTTTTTTCCCACAATAAAGACAGCCCAAATTTGCGGCGATGATCTCTTTCGCTCGAGGTTAAGGAGGCTCGTACTACTCCGATTTCCATTGGTTCTGTCTTTCCCTCATGCTTTTCCCCACTGGTCGGTTTGTCACCCAACAGTAGTGGTCTGTCTTTTCTTCCTTGCTCTCCTTTTCTTTCACGTAACCTGTGATCCAAACGCAAGGCCAAATCAATAAAAGCAGCACACGTCGTAGGTTGGGGTTCAACCTGGGCTATGACATCTTTTAGGTTTTCTGTGAGTCCTTGGTAGAACAAGACCATTTGCTTTGCCTCAGGCCAATCGGTTTCCGCTATCAACCTCCTAAAGTGGTTCAAATATGTGACTAAATCGGAAGTGCCTTGTTTGATGACAAGCAATTCCTTATCAGCGGAAAAGGTTTCTGCTCTCCGGTCAAAGGTCTTTTCAAATTCGGTACGAAACAAATCCCAATCATAAAGGATTGCATCGTTACTCTTGACTATAGGGACCGCCCACTGAGCTGCCTCTCCACCCAGGTATGAAATCAGAAAAGAAACCCTGGGTTGGTTAGTTAAGAAACATTTGGGTTTACAGGTGAAATGTAACATCACCTGGGTCATGAATACCTGCACCTTTTTTCTATCTCCCAGAAATCTTTCAGGGGGAGCCAATGGAACAGGGGAAGGCATTTCTATCACTACTGAGGCAGGTTGAGGGGCAGGGGTCCCTGCATCGAAAGGGTTCCGCTGTAAGGCGTCCATCCGTGCCTGCAACGCGGCTGTTTCCTGACGGGAGGTGGCTAATTCTACCTGCACTAAGCCTAGTGCTGCCAGCACGTCATCTAAGGTGGCCATCCCTTGGATCAATCCAACCAGGAGGATCAGAACTCTTGGGCCGATTATTCTGTCAGGTCTTTCGTGGTTGCTCCTCAGGATTGGATTGATGCTATAACGGGGGCCCTCCTCTAGATCATCCCAAGTCTGGCTATCAAATTCGCAGACTATTAAGGAGATCAAGCGGGGGAAAAAATAGGTCCGGATGGGAACAGCTAGGCGACTGGAACTGGAAACCTGTAAATATATAAAGCAGGGAATGAGTGGAATTGTAACCCTCAACGGATAACTTATCTACACAATAAGCTACACTTTTCCTCACCTGAAATATCCTACAGGTATGCTGAATCAAAGAGTAATAGAAAGGGCGTCTTCTAAATCCCCTCGTTCGCCTACTTAAAGACACAACAAAGGAAAACATAAATCAGCCACTGTCTTTTCCCTTCTGGTGACAGTAGTCAAATGAAAAGAGGATATGCAGGTACACCTACCCAAAAAGGGAATGAAGAAGACCAGAAAGCCCCAGGATAAGTAACTATCACTCTTTTCCAGTAACTACCATACAGTTTCTGTAAAGATTTCCCCTCCGAGGTATTTATATATGAACAGCAAAAGTCAAGGGTAAGCGCAGGAAGCGTAAGAGTCAAACCCCTACACTATTCATATATCACCTGAATGGAGTTCACCAAATATGTTCCTGGTAATCAACCAGTAAAGAAAAAAGATACCCAGCGCAAAACAAAAACGCAGTAAACACAGCGTCTATGCAGATACGTCTCTGCAAGCACAAACAGGGACGGAACTCCCTATAGCAACATGCGGCACCTGAGCCTAGGTGTCCGGCCAGGATAGGAGGTTCACACTCCTAATCGTTAGTTTAGAGCAGGAGAGAGTAAGCAGTTTTCACCGGGAATGTACGCAATACAAGCACCCCCCAGACCAGAGGAAAACCTGAAACAACGTTCTCCACTCTCGATGCGGGCGCTTCCTAAGCCCCTCCAAGGTAATCCACAGGTCCGGTGAAACACCGGTGATGATGACACGGACTCTCCACTCTCGATACGGGCGCTTCCTAAGCCCCTCCAATGTAATCCACAGGTCCGGGGAACCAAAAATGTGAGCTACCTCAGCCCACCGCGACAAACGCCGACTGGAAACAGGAAACACGAGCAATCACTCTTGCTCGCCAGGAGGAATAATCGGCAGCGTTTCTCTACGAGAATGCCAGGATATTCCCTTCCGGGCGCATAGCGTCATTGCAGCGCGCCACGCTAAGGATCATGGGGATTGTAGTTTTCGAGCCCATACAGAACTCGGACTGCAGGCAGTGATCTACCAGCGGCCGGGGAATCCTGACACAGAGCTTCCAGGCTCCCTGCCTTCTGCAGCAGAGCTTCCAGGCTACCTGCCTTCTGCAGCAGAGCTTCCAGGCTCCCTGCCTTCTGGACTTGAGCCTCTACTGTGCCAACGTTTTGACCCTGTGCTTCCAGTTTCCCAGCTTTCAGAGGTCTCAATACATATACATTCAGAGACTGAACCTCCAGCACCAGAGACAAAACTCTCAACATGTAAGCCTCCAGGGCCTGGGTCTCCTACATACCTGCTTCCTAAGTCTCCTGCATGTGTATCTTTAGTATGTTTTCTTCCGGGGCCAGAACTTCAGGTCTGCTTTCTATCACCTCCTTCATTTTCAGCCAGTTTGTCTTTGACCTCTGTGCCTCCTGCCAATCCGTTATCTGCTTTTGACCCTACAGTCAATCAGCCTTTGTTTTCCTAGTGCTACTCTAGCCTGTCATCATCAGGACTTCAAACACATTCAATGCAGGCTTCTAAGCCCTTGTCACTGGATTTGGACTCTTCAAGTTTTACCTTCAATACTGCTGTTAATTTACAGAGTATTATCCAACTCTCCAGAACATCACAATTGACCTTCAGTCCTCTGATAGCGTGCACTGAATCTATGATGGGAATTGACTTAATTCTTAGGAGCAAAGGCTTTAGATCCAGTTCCAGACTCCGGGAGACGGTCTTTGGAGGGGGAGTACTGTCACGATTCGCTCCCCATGTTCTCGTGTCCACCACCAGGGGGCTGAACTGTGGGACTCTCCAGTGTTCTAATATGCTTCCTGACACACCCCTGCATGCATATCTTGACTTCCAGCCATTTGGACACTATTTGGGAATTGACATCCATTCCCAATCCATGCTGGGTTTTGTGAAAGCCAGCCTGCTTAGACTTAAAGCCAGCCTACTCATGCCTGAAACTCCATTACCCAAAATTCCCTGCTCACTGCTTTGTCTCCATCCCTGCAGGCCAAGGATGGGTGCAGAAATTCAGCTCACCTGTGGCTGGATGCTGCTAGCCTGCTCTCACCAGCTGCATGTGATTACTGTGAGCTCTTTTAAGCCCCAGCTCCCTTCAGGCAAAGGTTGGTCATTGTAGCTGTTTACCGGTGAGGCCAATCCTTGGTTCCAGAGTTCCCTGAGCTTTTGCTATTCTTGTTTCCAGTGTTTCCTGAGCTTTATTTATGCCTTGTTCCTGACCTGCTGCTGTTTTCCCTGTTCCTGAATTAGCACTGCCTGCAGTGCTACCCTGACCCCATAGCCTTATTTTTCCTTGTTCCTGATTTGCACTGCTTGCAGTGCTCTCTTGACTCCTTGTTTCCTGAGATGTAGCTATGTCCTGTTTCCTTGAACCAGTATTGCCTTCAGTGCTGCCTTGACTCCTGAGCCTTAGCTCACTTCTTTTTCCTTCCCCAGCACTGCCTTCTCTGCTACTTTATTTTCTTGATTCCTTAACCTGCACTATTCTAGTATACCCTTGTAGCCTCCCCTTCTGTATATCCATTTCCAGTCCCTGCCTTGCTTCCCATTTCCTTGGTTCCAGTTCTAGTCTGCTGCCTTTCTATTCTGCTGTCTTACTTTTGTTACCTTGTATGTTTGTTACCTGCTTTCTGCCAAGTGTGCCCTGTCATTTCCTTCCTTTCCTGTTAAGCACTCCTCCTTGCTAGCTCCTTGTCTATTGTGCTTGTGTTTCGTTCTACCCCTTTGCTGTTACTGCCTTGCGCGTTCCTGTTTGATCGCCAGGATCCGTGGGCTCAGCTGACTGCCTAGGTGGTGTTTCTTGTTCACTGTGAGTTCTGTCTTTGAGTTACATTTATAACATCACTATAGGTATAAGCTCCACAGACCCTGCCTTTGCATGCATATCCTACATGTGGGTATTTGCAGTCAGTATCTGTAACAGCAATTGCGGGTAAGAAACTTACTGAGCTTCAGTCTTACCATGTGGAGCTCCTGAGTGCTTTACCCCACACCCCCCTTTATTGTTAATGTTGTATTATATATATGTCTTGCACGTCCGTCCTGGGTGTAGTTAGTCTGAATGCTAAATTGCCTTGTGAGTGCCCTTCCTTTCTGAGTCTTGCCCATCTTGTTCACTTGTACAGGCTTCCCCTTTGGATCCCTCTTTCTCCTCTGACTCCCTGTATGATCCTGGGCAGCACTGTACTCCTCCTTTCTGTGTACGTCTTCTACCCAGTTCCCAGTCCTTGTACAAGTCCCTGACTGTGTTCCCCACATAGTCCCGGACAGTCCCTGACAGTAAGTAGCTACATCACATACCCCTGTCACTAATATTGGTGATTTGTAATTCATAACAATTTGGGTCTTGCCAGTGTTAAGCCTGTATCCCGAAACCAAGCCGAATTCCCTTGCCTCTGTTATATTAATTTCAAGCCCCCTGGTTGGACAAAATTCCTCAAATTTATGTAAAAGATTTTGTAGGCCGGATTGGGTCCTGTAAAGTAGAAGAGCACTGTCCATGAAGAGGAGCGCAAGGATTTTAATTCTGCTCAACTTCGAGGCACAAACTCACCTAGAGTTGGGATGATTACCAACCACATTAATAAACAGAAAGAATAATGTGGGCACTAGTAAGCACCCCTGGTGAATGCCCGAATCTAAAGGCATAGGCTTTGTCAGTGCACCACTTGATGCCCACCTGACCAGCACATAGTTAGATTGATGGAGCATAATGAGGTTATATAAAATATGAGGGGGAACTCCCAGGTCACTGAGGACTTCCCAAGGAGTATGTCTAGGGACTTGATCGAAAGCAAACCTAAGATCAACAAATGCCACACAAAGATGATCTTTCATAAGAGAAACATATTTCCAGATAATGAGAAATAATCATAGCCCTTGGCCTATTGTACTAATCTTATGACTGACGCCAGCCTGAAAGGGAGAGAGAAATTTAGCTTCATCTAGCCAATCCTGGAGCTCTGTTAGAGCTGGGAGCAGAAGGTTTTTTTGTAGATTATCTAGAAGACTTATGGGTCTGTAGCTTTTTGGATCACTAATATCACTTTTTTTATATGTAAGAATAAAATGGATCCCTGCCCAGGAGGGAGGTATATCTGCAACCTTCAAGACTTCTTTGGAAAGACAGTTAATGTAAGGTGCCCAGATGTCTATCTCTAGTTGATAGAGATCTCCAGGAATGGACTTATGTCCAGGAGCCTTACCTGAGTGTACAGAGTTGATAGGCAGTCTTGTGTCTGCTATTGAGGCAACAAGATCATTATCAGAAAGGATGATCGGAGAAGGACGGGCAGGAATAGGCTGCTCATGTTGGATGACAGCGTAGGGTTGCAAGAAGTGTTTTGTTCCAGACAGGTGTTGGTGTGAAATGGTCGGTCAGAGGGCTAGAGCCAAATTAACCATGTGATGGAATCTGCCAAAAACACCACTTCATTCTTACCCAAAGCAGTGTCTAGCAGATCCTGCCAGATGGTTTCATCCCATTTATGCTGGCTATCTCTAAGAATCTGCTTATAAGATCACCTAGCACCACGAACATCAACAGGGTTATGGGCTTCAATCTCCTTTAAGAGGTGCGACTGGGCCCAACAACAATCTTTGTCATACCAAGGAGTGTTTTTGGAGGTCTTCTAAAGGGTTCCCGAAGTGGCCCTAAATATAAATCTTTAAGGGATTGAAAGAAAAAGAATGGTTATCCAATGTGAGATTATACAGTGAAGAACAGTTTTCAGCTGGAGTCAATTTAAAAAAAGAAAATGGTTATGCATTTGAGACAGCAGAATAGGAATAGCTGCTATGGATGACCACTTGATGCCTCTTTGTTATTGGTGGCAGAGAGGCAAAATTGTGCCTACACCAGTGGAACAGGTAATTCACGGAGGAAGTCCTATGAAAGAGTTAATTCTCAGGCAATATGATCACATTCTTCTCCAGAAAGTATCTTGAAGTCACATATATTGCTCCAAAGCCTAACGTCTATGATACAATAATCAATTCTTAACTTAAGAGTGGGTCGTGCACTGCTTTTGCTGTTCTCGATTCCCTTTAATATTGTTTACTGTGCTCCTGGGACTCACCTCCCACCAGAAGTGTAGGTACGAATGCTTAAGTTGCAGTTCTACGGAATGTAGAACTGTCTCTCTGGGCACTAGTTTGACTGCTGCATAAAGTCAGCTCAATTTCCATAGGAAAAAAATCCTCAATTCTTGTTCTTTTAAACTTCAATGATAACTTTATTGTTCATTTATTCGATGTTGCAGTCACATCCAATATGATTTCGTTCTTACTGTTTCATTTGAATTTAGTCGTAACTATCCATGTTTTACGTTGTTTTTATACCCAATGCATTTCGGCGTCCAATGCCTTCATCAGGGGGTAATCTAGAAAAAAATACGAAGTGCACATAAATGTGATACATGAGCTAATCCACAATAGCATACCTATCTAATTAGGATTGTTATGTCATTTCATTGCTAGTGAGTTCATCGATAGTACGTTATATGTGTGTTTATCTATGGATCAAATGTATCTGTTATCTTTCAACTCTCCTAGTTGCATACTGGATATCCGGGGCATTTCATTATATCATCGGTGTTAGAGCTAATGCCTTCCTTTCTGGGTTAAAAATGTTATACATCAACATGAAATCTAACATGTAAGTTGTCCTCTATAGATAAATGATCTATTCAAGCTACTCGCGCTTTAACTGCTGCACTTCATGTGGACCTTCCATGTGATATTTAATAGTGTATAAAAGCTAGTTGCAATACATTTTTAATCATTAATCAGGGCGTTTTCCTACCGGTGTTACTCCTGCTCATATTATTTGCATTGTGTGGCTTCTGAGCGTTAAGCTCTTTAAACTGGCCTCCGCCCTGCTGATCCAGAGGCCAGTTTAAAGCGCTTAACGCTCAGAAGCCATACAACGCAAATAATATGAGCAGGAGTAACACCGGTAGGGCACCAGGAAGATTGGGGCTTGGGGAGGGAGGCCATGTACCCCCCTCTCCTTAAAAGTATACCAGACATCATGGTATGGGATCCCCGGGGCCAAAAATAACCTGGGGTGGGGGGCCACATGCCCACTTCTCCAAAAAATAAACATTGTCCCTCCAGGTCCTGACTAACCCCTAGAAGGGGTTAAAAAAGAAGTGTCTGCTCTGGGAATTTGCAGCAAAATAAAAATGAAAACATTTTTACCCCACCAACAGGCCTAGGGGCTCAGAGTATACCTATCCCGCCCCCTTATGTCTTGTTTTGTGATTTTCTTGGGACTAAGTCCTGAGTCCTAATATGGCTGCCACCACTTCTGGACTGAGATGGTGACAGCCAATCAGATCTTACTTTGAGATCTGTTGACTCCATGGATCCACCACAGCATGAAATATGCAGTTTTTTTAAATCTTAATTTCCCCAAAACTACTGAACAGATTTACACCAAAAGACATAAAAAATGCTAGGCCAAGATCTAGCATTCTACCAAGGATGTAATTCCATTGAGCAGGTTTGCAGTGGTGTCTCAAAAAAATAATTGGGGAAATGTATTATTTCAACCCCCCCCCCCCCACCTTTTTCTCGGCCCTGCTTGATTGCTCAAACTGAAACTTTCCATGGCTAAACATTTCAATTGTTGGAAAGGACAATTCAGGCAGGTTTATTCCTATAGAATTAACTTGGGAAAGGATGAGATTTTTATTGTGTTTCACTTCACTTTGGAGATTAGATTTCAACTAAAAGAAGTGGTAGTGGACATTCAGAATAGTCCATCTAACAAGTTGCCGGGCTCTGATAGGGTATCGTTGGACTTCTATAAAGAAAATATTCTTCTATGGGCTACCCATCTTTACATCATTTAAGAAAGGTCACAGGAAGAATCCTCACTGCCATAGACTGATTTATTTGTTGGATTCTTTGGTCAAGATCGTTGGCTGTATTATTCTGCACAGAATTGATGGCTGGGCCCAAGAAAATAATATTCTTAGCTTTGTGCAGTATGAGTTTTGTGAAGGGCTTAGAACACAAGAGCAGGGTCTAAACCTACATATTTTTATAAGGAAATGCACAATTGCTAAAAGAGTTCATTATATCTTGCTTTTATGGACCTCAGCAATTCCTTTTGTCAGGTAAACCGTTTTAAACTTTAGGGTATTTTATTAAAATTAGGTGTGCCCCATCCGATAATTGAATTCTTACAGCGTTGCATGAGGATGTTAGTGCATCTGTTAGATATGATATGGAGAGGGGCTGTACCAAATCTTTTGGGGGCATATTTACAAGGCTTTAGCTCCGCTTTTTTGGCTTGAAAAGCCAAAAAAGCAGAGATAAAACTGTCACCCTATTTACAAGAAGGTGCTAACATGCATAATCAAATGTTAGCACCCTTTTTCCCAACGCCTCTCTTTGCATCTATAATGAGATGCAAACTGGGCGTCACAGGGCATACCCATGACGGACAACCTTGCAAATATCGCTGATGTTCACATCGCGATATTTACAAGGCTGCCCCAGCATTTTAGCACACGTTAGCTCTTGGAGAAAACAGCTGTTTTCTCCAAACTAACGTCTGCTAAAATGCAGACTTTCCTATCCCCCACATTGGGGTGGATTTTCCTGATACGCCCCTCATTTGGAGGAGCATGCGTGTGTGTTCTAGCAGTTTGATGTTCCTTGCTCTTAGAAAATGTTGACATGTTTTTAGGCCGCCTGTGTGTCTAATGCTCGTAAAGAGACTTTCCACATCTAAACAAACTAGCCAGTGTTTTTTGTCCCACTGTAAGTTGTGATTTTTTTGTAAAAAATCTGTAGTGTCTCTAAAATACGAATTCAGATCTCTTACATAACGGAACAGAAAATGGTCAACATATTCAGATGTTTTTTCCAGTAGGCTATTCTTGGAGGATACAAGGGGGCGCCCTGGGGGATTGGTAGTATCTTTATGCACTTTGGGCAATAGATAAAATGTAGGTGTTGTGGGGGTCTAATTAATTAGAAACCTCCTTTCATCCCAGTTGAGCAATTTTTGGTCATACTAGACATTGAGATATCCATAGTATCTAGCTTGTAGAGTGTCTAGCTAGGTTTTATCCACCCTCTCATAGCAGATGGTGTTGTTCAGTTGCCTGAGAGCCTCCGGTATGTACTTCTCCCTAACCATTACAACAATGTTTTCTCCCTTATCGGAGGATTTAATGACTATTTTGTCATCTTTTTGCAGGTTGGTAACTGCCTCCCAATGTTCCTTTCTCCTATTTTTGGGTTTTGGACTGGTGTTAATTAGTTTTAAAAGGTCTTGACTCACTGTCTCATGGAACAGGTCTATCTTGTC
The DNA here is from genome assembly GCF_964263255.1 of Lissotriton vulgaris. Classification (NCBI taxonomy): domain Eukaryota; kingdom Metazoa; phylum Chordata; class Amphibia; order Caudata; family Salamandridae; genus Lissotriton; species Lissotriton vulgaris. Next base: position 835,902 of record NW_028244302.1, on the reverse strand, counting down.
TTTGGGTGTCTGTGGCACGTATCTGGATGGGGCTCTAAAGTTGCTCATTCTTGGTGCTCTTGCATCTATACCCAATAATTGTAGCGTGATGTCATTACCCTCCCCACGGTTGAGAGGATTGGGTGTTATGGTAATAATCATCTGGTCTAGTAGGTCTTGCATGTCTACCAGTGCTGGGATGTCTGCTATGGCTAATGTTTGAGATGTGTCCTCAATGTGCTCACGTGTTACTTAATTTTAGTTATGACATTGGTAGGGTTATCCTCTTAAGTGCTGCGTCGGGGCGTTGGCCGACGGCAGCACTACCTCCCCAGTGCTGCGCACGACCATTGGACGTCCATTCAGCACTAGTTCCAATGGACAGCGCAGCACTGGGGAGGGATATTTGCGCCGCATCTAAGGTGTTATTGGCATGTAATTTAAACAATTTAACTTTGCGCACAAATTGATAAAGAGTGATGCGTGTTCTGGCATAGTCTATGGTGGTGCCTGGACAAAAGGATAAATCCAGTTTTAAAACCTCTTCCTCTACAGGTGTAATAGGTCTGCTAGAAAGGTTCATTACCGTTAAATGTTGGGCGGTGTCATCCATTACTTTTTCTTGCTGTCCTGGCTCCTTGTTCCCATGCCAGTTTTGCTGTTCCTTTCTTTTTCGGCACCGTCTGACGTCCGACTGACGCCAATAATATAGGCATGTGAAAAAGCACTTTTCCTATGGAAACATGGTCCTAATGACGGCCAGTAGGTAATTATATATCTATATATATTACCTACTGGCGATAGCCAGTAGGTATATATAGTTAGGATTTTTTCTATATGGAACTTTTGAAATTTCTATGCCTAATAACTTTGGCGTTTGTGGATGGAATTGGCTAAAATTTTCAGGAAAATGGCACATTTTGTTTCTGAGCAGCCCCTGAAAATTTGGTGGGGGTTCGTCAAGGGGGGGCCGAGAAAAAAGGGGGGTCCCAAAACGCGTTTTTCCCATGTTAATTTCCATAGGGCGGTTGGCCTCACTTTTAGCCCGAACGGCTGAATGGATTTCCACGAAACTTGGCAAAATTGTAGGGACTGATAGCCCGATGTGCCTTTGCTAGGTCTCAATATATGTGCTTCAGTGGATTTTGAGAAATTAACGTTTAAAACAAGATATATATCTGTAACAGCGCTCCGGGTAGCGCTCCGGTTCGCAAACTTTTCGCGTATCGGAACTTTGCGAAGCGAAGCTGATTGGCTCTCCGGTGTCTGTCAACATTCTAAACAGTCCGGAGCGGCCGCCATCTTGTCTCTCGGTAGGATCGAGAGACAAGAGGAGGCCAAAACAAAGGGGGAAATGAAGGAAAGAGGGCAAGGTAGACCCCTTCTGGCCCCATAGGATTGATGAGGGGGATATTATAGAGCCACGCGGGGCCCAAAAAAAAAAAAAAATATTCGATTTTTTGGCCGTGGAGACGCGTCTTGGTACGCGAACCGGGCAGCTAACCGGGCAGCTAACCGGGAAGCTAACCGGCAGTGTAACAGGAGTCTGAGGAGAAGCTGATTGGCTGTTATCATTGTAAACAGTCTGGAGCGGCCGCCATCTTGTCTCTCTGTGGGATCGAGAGACAAGAGGTGGAAAAAAAAAAGGTGTAAATGAATGAAAGGGGTAAGGCAGACCCCTCCTGAACACCTAGGATTGATGAGGGGGCTATTAAAGTTCCCTGCGGGGCAAAAGAAAAAAAAATTGCGATTTTTCGCGGTAAAGGTGCTTCCTGGTACGTTAACCGGGCAGCTAACCGGCAGCGTAACGGGAGTCCGACATATTGTGTTTTTTGAACGTTTGTGATATGTGCACGTGTGGATTTTGTCTAATTAAGGTTAAAAAATATATATATATCTTTAAGCGTGTTCTGGCGCGCTTACGTTTTGGGTTTGGTTTGCGCTGCAGAGACGATACGTCACGGTTATGCGATGCATCATGAGGCGTCTCACGGGCTACGTGATACGTCACTTAATAAAGAATATATTTTACAGCTATAGATATTAGCTTTTAAAAAACCAATGAAATTCACAGAAAAAACCATAGGTTATAGACCATATATAGTTAGGAATTTGCATTTACAAAACCTTGAAAATTCACTGAAAAAACCATAGGTTATAGACCATATATAGTTAGGGATTAGCATTTAAAAAACCTTAATTTATTTGCACAAAACCATTGAAATTCCATATATAGTTAGTTGCACTAACTATATATCGCGGACCCGCAATCCACTGCTAATGATGTCACATATTACATCATTCATGACATGGTCAGTGACATCACTGATGACATCACTGATGACATCTCAAATGACATCACTGATGACATCACTGATGACATCTCAAATGACATCACTGATGACATCACTGACATCTCATTTGACATTACTGATTACATCACTGATGATATCATTTATGTGATAATACATCTTCAGACTCTAATATAACCTTAGATACACTCAGTGTAAACAGGCACTCACAGACTGTCACACATCCATGGAGTTACTCACACACCTAGTCAGTCATGCAAAGAATCAATCACATCTCCATTTCCTCAACTATACAGTTATACACACCTTACTTATTCAAACATATAGTAACACATATTTACTCTCTTATACAATCCTTGATACAAGTTCACAATGATTCATACAGCCACTCACACATTCACTGGCTCTTATGTTCAGTTATTTATATATGTCAACTCTCACATGGAGTGTGTTTTACATATGTACTTACTTTGACATGTAGCACTGAGATATCCATTCACTCACCAATATACTCATGCACACAGTCAACTGTCCATACAGCTGTTTCTACATGCACTTTTGAACCCATACACCTAGGGAATCAACTGCTCACACATCTATGCACAGAGTTATACACCTCCCAGCCACCCACACACATACTCAGTCTCCCATACAAATACTTGGGCAACCATTCAATAACCCATATAGTTACTGATATAGCTACTGATTTAAACATGCAGCAGTTTACAGAACAACATAAATAATGATTGCCAAATTAAGACACTTTAATCACTAACCCATACACTCAGTGAGACACATTTAATCATTCTCTCATACAGTCAGTCATGCACCTACTAAATCCTTCATCCAGACACTTATACATCCACTCATTCTTCAATATGTAAGACATATTTTAACTTTACAGAAACATACAGTCACTGGGTGTTGTCATCAGTGATGTCATCAGTGATGTCACTGACCATGTCATGAATGATGTAATATGTGACATCATTAGCAGTGGATTGCGGGTCCGCGATATATAGTTAGTGCAACTAACTATATATGGAATTTCAATGGTTTTGTGCAAATAAAATAAGGTTTTTTAAATGCTAATCCCTAACTATATATGGTCTATAACCTATGGTTTTTTCAGTGAATATATATATATATATATATATATATATATATATATATATATATATATATATATATATATTACCTACTGGCGATAGCCAGTAGGTATATATAGTTAGGATTTTTTCTCTATGGAACTTTTGAAAATTCTATGCCTAATAACTTTGGCGTTTGTGTACGGAATTGGCTGAAATTTTCAGGAAAATGGCACATTTTGTTTCTGAGCAGCTCCTGGAAATTTGGGGGGGGTTCGTCAAGGGGGGGCCGAGAAAAAAGGGGGGTCCCAAAACGCGTTTTTCCCATGTTAATTTCCATAGGGCGGTTGGACTCACTTTTAGCCCGAACGGCTGAATGGATTTCCACGAAACTTGGCAAAATTGTAGGGACTGTTAGCCCGATGTGCCTTTGCTAGGTCTCAATATATGTGCTCAAGTAGTTTTTGAGAAATTAACGTTCAAACCAAGATATATATCTGTAACAGCGCTCTGGGCAGCGATCCGGTCCGCTTACTTTTCGCTTATCGGAACTTTGCGCGCAGAAAGCTGATTGGCTCTCCGGTGTCTGTCAACATTCTAAACAGTCCGGAGCGGACGCCATCTTGTCTCTCGGTAGGATCGAGAGAGAAGAAGAGGTGGAAAACGAAGGGGGAATTTAATGAAAGGGGGCAAGGTATCCCCCTCTTGACCCCCTAGGAATGTTGTTGGGGTTATTAAAGGGTCCCGTGGGGAAAATAAAAAAAAAATGATTTTTCACGGTAGAAGCGCGGCCGCGAACTGGTAGCGAAACGGGAATTCGCCATTTTGTGCTTCGTAAATTAAATTACTAGTTATAAGTGGGTGCGGGAGACGTATCCTAATCCCCTATGTTTCCTGAGGGTGGGTGAGGAGGCTGATATATGTTGATACATCTCTTCCAGCGGCTGTGCGTGAGCTTTTTTTTTTTTTTTGCTGCGTGACAGTCCGGAGCGGCCGCCATCTTGTCTCTCGGTAGGATCGAGAGAGAAGAAAAGGTGAAAAACTAAGGGGGAATTTAATGAAAGGGGGCAAGGTATCCCCTTCTTGACCCCCTAGGAATGTTGTTGGGGTTATTAAAGGGTCCCGTGGGGAAAATAAAAAAAAAATGATTTTTCACGGTAGAAGCGCTTCACGGGCCGCGAACTGGGCCGCAAACTGGTAGCGAAACGGGAATTCGCCATTTTGTGCTTCGTTAATTAAAGTACTAGGTATAAGGGGGTGCGGGAGACATATCCTAATCCCCTATGTTTCCTGAGGGTGGCTGAGGAGGCAGATATATGTTGATACATCTCTTCCAGCGGCTGCGCCATCTTGCCTTTTTTCGAATGCCACAATTTTGTCGTGCACGGCAGCCATTTTAGATGCCAGGCTGGTTCCAGGCTATCACCTAACCCTGCGGATGTAGTTTATGGCCCCAGCTGTAGAGAATTCAGACATGCCAATCCTCCTGATTCAGGCGTGTGAGTACTGATTTCAGTGCTAGTCTCCCGCCTCCCGATTTCTGCAAGCAAAAACCCGGGGGCATATTACGAACAACTAGCGATAATTTTTGTCTCTAACTTGTTTAGAGACAAAAATTATCGCCGCACATCGGCGATTTTTATCGCAGATAAACCTTGCTATTATCGCAGAAAAGTCAGCGATATTCATGTATTATCGACCTAATGCTCTTAGCCATGTTATCCACCTCCCATTGGATAACATGGCTAAGAACTGCTCAGGGCAGGTGTTAGATTTTGGAGATATTCGCGCTTAGCGCGAATATCTCCAAAAGTTGGTAATAGAAGGTAGCGATGTTAGGGACTGTTTCCAGTCGCTAACATCTTGGCACGCCACTTTGCATGTCATTAGTGATAAGTATCACTGACATGCAAAGCGGGGCCCAAGATGGTCGCTATCTCCTTTTAGCTGTCACTAACTGGTGTTAGCGACAGCTTGATAATAGGGAAATAATTTTATCTCCGCTTTCATGGTTTTTAAAGCCAAAAAAGCGGAGATAAACCCCCTTGATAATATGCCCCACGATTCCTTGGGGGTTTCAGCTGACAGGGCTTGGTATTGTGTTACATGGTAATTTTTCCATGAAACGTCAGAGGGTCGATGCAGGGGTTCTAGAAGAGGTGATAAACCATTTAAGCCTCATGAACAAGCGCATGGTCTTTTAAAGATTTGTGAAGTACTCGGGGCGGCGGTGTGTGTGTGCCCTCTTTCAGGAGCGGGCGGGGGGGCACTGCCAGCAACTTGCCAGGTCAGGTAGTGTTCAACACGTGCATCACCCTTTCTCTGCCTGCTATTGCGCTCCATGCTTCGGAAAGGTAAGAAAAAGAACGTGCATTTGAGTTTGAAATGTCCGATCCTGCAGCAGCACACTTCCAAAGCCCACACATGACAATAACCCGATTCAAGGCCCCATTCACCCGTTTTTAAAAAAATAGATAACACTCCAACAAAGTAAGGTTATAAAACTTTATTAACTACTAACTTTAACAAACGGAACAAAAACTAAAAACATTTAAACATTTCTCAACACAAAAAGCAACAATGGTTAGAAGCGGTCTTTTGTGCGAATAGTCCCAAGGCAGCACAACGTGCAGAGTTCTGGACGGCACCCAGGTGATGTCGCCTGGGTGCCGCACTGGTTTAGGGATCCTACAATGCTGCTCCGAAAATTGGCGTGGGGCGTCCCGGGTGGGGCGGGGGGAGGCCTCGTCAGTAGCGGTCTGTTGTGCGAATAGTCCCAAGGCAGCACAACGTGCAGAGTTCTGGACGGCACCCAGGTGATGTCGCCTGGGTGCCGCACTGGTTTAGGGATCCTACAATGCAGCACAGAAAAACAGCGTGGGGCGTCCCGGGTGGTGCGGGGGGAGGCCTCGTCAGTAGCGGTCTGTGTCCAGTGTCACATGGCTGACACAACATGTACGACAGGCACCCAGGTGATGTCCAGTAAACTGCCGCACTGGTTTTGGTATCCTACAATGCTGCTCCGAAAATTGGCGTGCGGCGGCTCGGGGGGGGGGCGTGGGGGAGCCGGCGTGAACGGGCCTCCCCAGGTGGCGGCCATCTAGCTGAGTTGCGCTCGCTCTTGCGGCCACAGCGTCTCGCTCACCATGTTGTTGAGTTGCTCCCACTCTTGCAGTGCAGCGATAGGCGGCTGCCACATGGCTCTTAAAATGGCGGACAGCTCCTCGGTTTTAGGCCTGGTCCACTGAAATGGCCCTGGGACACTTTGGAACTCGGACGCTTGCCTGCTAGGGCTTGGGCTCCATTCTCGAAAAGCGTCCGCTCAGCCGTGAAGATTGTATAAAAGTCTTGGGGGCCCCCGACTCCCGCAGGCTTCCGGTGGGGAGCGGCTGCCATGATTGCTCGCGGAATGACCACGACGGAGCCACGAGATGGTGGTGCTCTCATGCTGACGCCAGCTTCAGTCTGAATGATCCAGAAACAAGGTGGGGCTTTCATCGTTTGGGAAAAAAAAATGTTCTAAACCAATGAAAAGTGTTATTTTTAGGTCATATGACCAAGCCTTCCATCTTTAGGAAACCAAAAGTAAAATGAACCAATGAAAAGTTTTATAAACAAGTCACATGACCTGTTATGCGACATAGGGCTACAAAAAGCGTAGAAAATCCGTTGGCACGTGAGGCGGCGTCAGTAGCGGACCGATGTGCGAATAGGCCGAAGGCAGCACAACGGGCCGAGATCCGGATGGTACCGAGGTGGTGTCCAGCAAATTGCCGCACTGGTGTGGCCATCCTACAATGCTGCGCCGAAAGACGGCGTGTCCAGCTGAATTGCGGTCACTGTTGCGGTACAGTGACTCGAACGCGCCGAGATCCGGATGGCACCGAGGTGGTGTCCAGCAAATTGCCGCACTGGTGTGGCCATCCTACAATGCTGCGCCGAAAGACGGCGTGTCCAGCTGAATTGCGGTCACTGTTGCGGTACAGTGACTCGAACGCGCCGAGATCCGGATGGCGCCGAGGTGGTGTCCAGCAAATTGCCGTACTGGTGTGGCCATCCTACAATGCTGCGCCGAAAGACGGCGTGTTCAGCTGAGTTCCGGTCACTCTTCCGGCACAGTGACTCGAACGCGCTGAGATCCGGATGGCACCGAGGTGGTGTCCAGCAAGTGGCTGCACTGGTGTGGCCATCCTACAATGCTGCGCCGAAAGTCGGCGTGGGGTGCCCCGTTGGCTTATGAGGTGATGTCAGTAGTGGACTGATGTGTGAATAGGTCGGAACCAGCACAAGGCGCCAAGATCCGAATGGTAAGTCCTGGATGTTGAGTGCCTCAGTTGAGATTTCTGAGCAGTGCTTGTAGGACTGTCTGAAGCTTATTTGCACCTGCTGCAGCTTCACTAGGTCCGGCGGAACTTTTTGCCTTTTCCTTTCTGCTTCTTTTCCTACAATGCGTTTCATCTGAAGACACGACCAGGTCCCTGAATGTGTGCAGGGGGACGCTATTGATTGAATGAACGCGCCGAGATCTGGATGGCACCGAGGTGGTGTCCAGCAAATTGCCGCACTGGTGTGGCCATCCTACAATGCTGCGCCGAAAGTCGGCGTGGGGTGCCCCGTTGGCTTATGAGGTGATGTCAGTAGTGGACTGATGTGTGAATAGGTCGGAACCAGCACAAGGCGCCAAGATCCGAATGGCAAGTCCTGGATGTTGAGTGCCTCAGTTGAGATTTCTGAGCAGTGCTTGTAGGACTGTCTGAAGCTTATTTGCACCTGCTGCAGCTTCACTAGGTCCGGCGGAACTTTTTTCCTTTTCCTTTCTGCTTCTTTTCCTACAATGCGTTTCATCTGAAGACACGACCAGGTCCCTGAATGTGTGCAGGGGGACGCTATTGATTGAATGAAAATGGCGGCTTGACACAAAGCTGACTCAAGCGTTACTGTTGGTGCTATACAGACAAAAATTGGTTTTCAGTTTGTACATTCTTCAGGTTTTTTTTTTCCATCCAAGTCTGATTGAGAGTTTGTAGAAAAATGGCTTCAGATTTTCCACATACTACTCTTCAACATTCTTCCTAAATGTAACAATGTGAAACTCACTAGGAGAACGGCTGTTTCTGTTTCCTTTCAAAATGCTGCCACCAATATTTTCTGAATGGAAGACACCATCTTGTAGCATAAAGGGCCGAAAGGGGTTCTGGTCTGGCCGATGGTTGGTGGAGACATTTTGACTATATCTTGGACCTGCCCGGCCTCGCCCAAAATGGCGCCGGTATAAATGGGACTCGTAACTCTTTGCCCGCAAATGTATATCTAGAAAATGTTATTGTAAGTGGCCCTGTCGTATTTTAATTACAAAATGTACGTCCACCGATTCCGCAACTGTTAGACACCTTTGTTCTTGTCACCTAATGGCCCGCTCGTTACGTTCTTCTACAGTGTAAATGTCTCCTCATCATATACGATTTCAGTTTGCTCCGTGGCCGGCCCACGTGGTTGTAGGCCCGTATTTGTATACTGACATTTTTACAATAAAGGTTTTTAAAACAAAACACGGTAGTAGTATTTTCATTTGTAAAGTTTTTACTTTTAGTGACTGTTTTCGAATCAGTAAAAGGCAAGTGAAATAAAGCAGTCCAATTACATGACGGATAAAAGGTATAATATGTAGGAACGCAGTAAAGATAAATGGTCAAGGGCAGTTGTGTTTTTCATGTCTGCAACATAAAGTGATCGATAAGAATCTGATAATCAGGCGTATCGGCGACTAAGACAGCAGGCCGAATCTCTTTTACTCAACGGCTCCGTCATGGAAGGAAGAAACGCCCTTTTTCTCGAAAAAGGAATATATTTTACTTGCAAGACAGTTGTAAATTTTCCGGGAAAGTACATTAGCCTGGAATATTATAACATATGTTTGAAAAAAAAATATTGTTCGAAAATAATAAAAAGCGTAATTTTTAGGTCATATGACCAAGCTTTTCATCATTAAATTAACAAAAGTAAAATGAACCAATGAAAAGTTTTATTAACAAGTCACATGACCTGTTATGCTTACGTTACGCGCTGCGCGCCGCGCCTCGGATCACTTCCGGGTGCGCTAACGCGGCGTGTCATAAAACGCATTACGCGACAACGTAGGTCAAGAATATAGTCTAAATGTCTCCACCAACCAGCGTTCAGAACACAACCCCTTTCAGCAGTCCAAAAAGTTCTGTTAAATGACAACAGAGGGGACAGGCAACAAGAACCATCAGTCAAAGAGGGGAGGGCAAGTTCTTCTCTTCCGGGTCATGTTGGGGCGCTACCGGAACTGATCGAATTGGTAGTCTACAGTGTTTCTGGATGTTTCAGACTAAAGCTGGCGTCAGCATGAGACCACTACCATCTCGTAGCTCCGTCGTGGCCATTCCACGAGCAATCATGGCAGCCGCTCCCCACCAGAAGCCTGCGGGAGTCGGAGGCCCCCAAGACTTTTGTAGAATCTTCACGGCTGAGGGGACGCTTTTCGAGAATGGGACCCAAGCCCTAGCAGACAAGCGTCCGAGTTCTAAGGTGTCCCAGGGCCATTTTAGTGGACCAGGCCCAAAACCGAAGAGCCGGCCGCCATTTTGAGAGTCCTGTGGCAGCCGCCTATCGCTGCACCGCAAGAGCGGGCGCATCTCAACTACATGGTGAGCGAGACGCTGTAGTCGCAAGAGCGGGCGGTAAACAGCTGAATGGCGGAAGAGGCACAGTGTAGCAAAAGCGGGCGGAATGGCAACTAAAACGATAAAGGGGCGCCCCACTACAGCTTGTCTTCAGGTCAAACGGATTGTGGGACAAGGTCCAGAATTGAAGAGTCATCAAAAGGCAAAAAGTTCCGCCGGACCCCGGGAGCCGGCCGCCTATGTCGGGGGCGATCTCAGGCTACACCAGTGCTATAAGACTTGGGGAGGGTGTCGGAGCCAAGCGTCTTCTCCGAGTCCATGGCCATCACATCGCCCCTCAGGGGCCTCCGTCAAGCTGTTTAGGAAGGTAACATATCACATTGTTTTCTAATGCAGTCAGGTCCACAAACGACACTCACTTACTTTGAGAATAGTGAAGCTGCAGTAGGTGGAAATAAGCTTCAGACAGTGTTACAAGCACTGCTCAGAACTCTTAACTATGGCACCCAACATCCAGAACTTATGCTATTTGAGAATGGTAGTGACATCGAAGCATCTCAGGGACCAAAACCATTAACGTACTTTCACGTATGAAAATCTTACTTGGGGAGGGGGCAGGAGCGAAGCGCCCCCTCCCAGTCAGCGCCACCACACCGTATGTTGAAAATCTGAAGCCATCGTTCTACAAAGTCAAGCAAACTTGGATTGAAAAATCTAGAAAAATGTACAAACTGAAAACCAGTTTTGGTCTGCATAGCATCAGTAACAACGCTTGAGTCAGCTTTGTGTCAAGCCGCCATTTTGATTCAACAAAGCACAGGCATTGAAAAAGGCTGAAATTCAGAACTCTAAACTATGGCACCCAACATCCAGGAGCTTGCCATCTGGATCTTGGAGCCTTGTGCTGTTTTCGATCTATTCACACATCGGTCCACTACTGACATCATCTTATAAAACAACGTTATGTAAATAGTTTTTTAATAAAATGTTTTACCCTGTTTCTTTGCTGGTGTGTTGTCTATATTTTTAATATTTGCATAGGGTTTGTCGTTATTTTGTGCGGTATGGGTGATGGAGCCGAGCTGTCTTGCAGTCCTCATGGTGTGGAGCTCAGTTCATCTCACTATTTTCGTATTTCTCATGAAGGGTTGTTCCTAATATTTCTATTTTAGCGAGGTCAAAAAGAGATCTAATTAGTGGCCTACTGATTTTGCTCGATTACTTTTATTATTTTACACGATTTTTCACTATCTGCAAAGACTAAACAGAGTATTGCGACTTTGTGCTTGTTTGTAAATAGAGAATGATCCAAAGAGAACCAATTCTAAAACAGTAAATGCTTGGACAACAATCAATCAAATGGAGAGACAAGGAGGCACGACGGATTACAACGGGGGTAAAGGCCTGCGTTAACTACCCTTCAGTATCTGCAAAGAGAGAGTACTACTAAGACAAAAGAGGGGAGGGGGGGGGGGGTGCAGCGTTCAAAGCACATCAGCGTGCATAAATACGAAAATGTTTTTATCTATCACGTACTTGACATTTTAAAGCTTTTCATATTTGCTATTAAAAAACCAATGAAATTCACAGAAAAAACCATAGGTTATAGTGGATATATAGTTAGAAATTTGCATTTAGAAAACCTTGAAAATTCAATGAAAAAACCATTGGTTTTAGGCCATATATAGTTAGGAATTAGCATTTACAAAACCTTATTTTACTCGCATAAAACCATTGAAATTCCATATATAGTTAGAAGCGCTAACTATATATCGCGCACCCGCAATCCACTGCTGATGATGTCACATATTACATCATTCATGACATGGTCAGTGACATCACTGATGACATCACTGATGACATCTCAAATGACATCACTGATGACAACTCAAATGACATCACTGATGACATCTCAAATGACATCACTGATGACATCACTGATGACAACTCAAATGACATCACTGATGACATCTCATTTGTCATCACTGATCACATCACTTATGTGATAATACAATGAACCTCTTCAGACTCTAATATAACCTTACATACACTCAGTATAAACAGACACTCACAGACTGTCACTCATCCATGGAGTTACTCACACACCTACTCAGTCATGCAAAGAATCAATCACACCTCCATTTCCTCAACTATAAAGTTATACACATCTTACTTATTCAAACATATAATAACACATATTTATTCTCTTATATAATCCCTGATACAAGCTCACAGTGATCGATACAGCCACTCACACATTCACTGGCTCTTATGTTCAGTTATTTATATATCTCAACTCTCACATGTATTGTGTTTTACATACGTACTTACTTGCTCATGTAGCAATGAGAAATCCATTCACTCACCAACACACCCATGCATAGTCAACCGCCCATATAGCTGTTTCCACATGCACTCTTGAACTCATACTCCTAGTGAATCAACTGCTTACACATCTATGCACAGAGTCACGCACCTCCCAGCCACCCACACACACACTCAGCCTCCCATTCAAATACTTGGGCAACCAATCAATAACCCATATGGCCACTCTTATAGCTACTGATCAACACATGCAGCAGCTTACACAACAACAAACATACTGATGCACAAATTAAGACAGTTTAGTCACTAACCCATGCACTCAGTGAGACACATTTAATCACTCACTCATACAGTCAGTCATGCACCTACTAAATTCTTCATCCAGACACTTATACATCCACTCATTCTTCAATATGTGAAACATATTTTAACTTTACAGAAACATACAGTCACTGGGTGTTGTCATCAGTGATGTCATCAGTGATGTCATTTGAGATGTCATCAGTGATGTCATCAGTGATGTCACTGACCATGTCATGAATGATGTAATATGTGACATCATCAGCAGTGGATTGCGGGTGCGCGATATATAGTTAGCGCTTCTAACTATATATGGAATTTCAATGGTTTTATGCGAGTAAAATAAGGTTTTGTAAATGCTAATTCCTAACTATATATGGCCTAAAACCAATGGTTTTTTCATTGAATATATATATATATAAATATATTACCTACTGTCGGTCGCCAGTAGGTAGTTACAGTTAGGATTGGCTACCATAGGAAATCCACAACATTCTATTGGGAATAACTCTGGCGCCGGCTGAGGAATTTGCGTGTAATTTTCCAAAATTTTGGCCAGCTCCGCTCCGCTCTTTCCCTGGAAGTGGGGGCTGAGAAAAAAGGGGGGGTCCCAAAACGTGTTTTCCCCATGTTAATTTCCATAGGACGGTCTGACAAGTCTACAGCCCAAACCGCTGAATGGAATTACGCCAAACTTGGTAAAAAAGTAGGGACTGGTGCGCAGATGTGCCTTTGCTATACTTGCTGAAAATTGCTCCAGTGGTTTTTACGAAAATTTACTTCAAAAACACATATATATCTATATGCGCGCTTTGAGCGCTTACTGGTACACGTACCGGAGAGCACACCCGGCGCGCAACGGGAGTGCGTGAGCGGAAAGCTGATTGGCTATCGGGTACCTGACAACATTCTAAACAGTCCGGAGAGTCCGCCATCTTGTGTCTCGGTAGAATCGAGACACAAGAGGTGAAAAAAGAAAGGGGGATATAATTAAAAGGGGGCAGAGTAGATACCCCCTGACCCCCTAGGTTTTCTGAGGGGAGCCTAGAAGGACCCCGAAGGGCAAAAAACCTTTTTTTTTTTTTTAATTTTCGGGTGGTAAGCGCAGAGTGTGTTCTCAGGTGCGCTCTCCGGTACGCGCACCCTGAGCGCACCAAGGGGAAAACAGAATTGTAAAATATGTAAAGAATACAGCTCTTTTTGAGAATTGGAGGTAGTTCTGAAAAGAACTTTTTTTTCTTCTTTTTTAAAAAAAAAATTTATACTTTTTTACAACGATTTTATATATTTTTTTGTATTTTTTTCCGGGAAAAAACAAAACCAGAGATTCCAAAACTGCTCAACATGAGCAAAAAAAAATTAGGGACGGGGAGGGCAGCTGTGTTCCTGTCTCTCCATAGCAATGAGTTCAACGCTCTGGGGATAGCAGAGCAGTTCATTACAGTCCACACACGGAAATTGTATGCCTGCAAAGACTGGCTGGATGTTAGGGATCATTCTTCCATGTGGTGTTCCCGGAGCTGTTGCTCCACCAGTGGAGGTGCTGGCGCCATCTCTTCGTGCATTCTCTGCAAGGTCTCTGAAACTCTCCCTGGCAAAGTTATTTGGGTGTATTCTCTGGACATGCCTTATTAAGGTGGCATTTCCAAAGCTATATTTTCTATTAGGATTGCCTCTGGATTTTTTTTTTCGATCGCTACGCACCTCGGAGCGCTTCAGGGGCACTTACGCGGCACGTACGTGGGCGCTTCCTGGTGCGCTTCCGGCGCGTAGCAGTGATGTTTTGCTCGTTTTTCGGGAATGCGTTTAAAGTTCAAATACGGTTCTTAAATATTAAAAATAGTACTTTTATATAATATTATTTACTTTTAATACAAAAATTATTATTTATTTTTTTTCGATCGCGATAAGGCGCTCTTGCTGTGCGTACCGGCGCACGCTCTGCTACGCGTAGTGTGAGTGCACCAGTGCACAAATAATTAAAAAAACGTATATATGAAAAACATGTAAAAAATAATTTTTAACAAATATAGAATTAGGACATAATTAGAAAAAAAAATAAAAAAATGAATAGATATAATAATTACCTATCATTAAAAAACAATATTTCTCTTAAAAGTTGTAGTTTTCAAACTTGTTAAAGTTAAGAATTACCTTTTTAAAAAAGTTGCAATTTCACTGAAAAAACCATAGGTTTCACACACGTTATAGTTAGGAATTAGATTTTAAAAAACCATTGAAATTTACAGAAAAAAACCATAGGTTTCACAATCGTAATAGTTAGGAATTAGCATTTAAAAAACCTTTGAAATTCACTGAAAAAACCATAGGTTTAACACTCGTTATAGTTAGGAATTAGCATTTAAAAAACCTTTGAAATTCACTGAAAAAAACCATAGGTTTCACGCCTGTTATAGTTAGCTGAACATTTTACTCATACAAAAGCATTGAAATTCCCACGTTATAGTTAGTTGGACTCACTATAACTTGCGCGCCCGCAATCCACTGCTGATGATGTCACATATTACGTCATTCATGACATGGTCATTGACATCACTGATGACATCACTGATGACATCTCAAATGACATCACTGATGACATCACTGATGACATCATCCAGTGTGTGTGTTTCTGAAAAGTTAAAATACAATTAAGTTAAAGTTAATAATTTGCATATTGAAGAATGAGTGGATGTATGAGTGTCTGGATGAAGGATTTAGTAGGTGCGTGACTGACTGTATAAGTGAGTGATTAAATGTGTCTTACTGAATGCATTGGTTAGTCACTAAACTGTCTGAATATGTGCATCAGTATGTCTGTTGTTGTGTAAGCTGCTGCATGTGTTGATCAGTAGCTATATGAGTGGCTATATGGGTTATTGATTGGTTGTTCAAGTATTTGTATGTGAGGGTGAGTGTGTGTGTGGGTGGCTGGGAGGTGTGTGACTCTGTGCATATATATGTGAGCAGTTGATTCACTTGGTATATGTGTTCAAGAGTGCATGTGGAAAGAGCTGTATGGGGGGTTGACTGTCTGCATGGATGTGTTGGTGAGTGAATGGCTATCTCAGTGCTCCATGTCCAAGTAGGTACATATGTAAAACACAGTGCATGTGAGAGTTGCCATATATAAATGATTATACATGAGAGCCTGTGATTGCGTAAGTGACTGTATGGTTTAATGTGTACTTGTATTATTGATTGTAAAAGAGAGTAAGTATGTGTTACTATATATTTGAATAAGTAAGGTTTAGTGTTTATAACTTTGTAGTTGAGGAAATGGGAGTGTGATTGATTCTCTGCATAACTGACTAGGTGTTTGAGTAACTCTGTGGATGAGTGTCGGTGTGTAAGTGTCTGTATAGGTGTATGACTGGATATGATAGTGTTATATTGATGAGTGACCGTATGTATGAGTGATTGTATGGGTGAATGAGTGGATGTGTGTGAAGACCTAGAAATCAGTGAGTGCGTATGTTGTTACTGGTATTGGTGTATCAATAATTTTAGGAATGGTAGTTTGTATTTAACAGTGGGTGTATCAAAGGTTAGATTAGAGTGTGAGGAGGTGCATCGTATTATGACATGGATGATGTCATCAGTGATGTCATCAGTGATGTCATTTGAGATGTCATCAGTGATATCATCAGTGATCTCACTGACAATGTCATGAATGATGTAATATGTGATATCATCAACAATGGATTGCGGGCGCGCGAGTTATAGTGAGTCCAACTAACTATAATGTGGGAATTTCAATGCTTTTGTATGAGTAAAATGTCCAGCTAACTATAACAGGTGTGAAACCTATGGTTTTTTCAGTGAATTTTAAAGGTTTTTTAAATGCTAATTCCTAACAATAATGAGTGTTAAACCTATGGTTTTTTCAGTGATATATATATATATATATATATATATATATATATATATATATATATATATATATATATATATATATATATATATATATATATATATATATATATATATATTACCTACTGGCCGTCGCCAGTAGGTAGTTATAGTTAGGACCTAGTTTCCATAGAAAATCCGCAACATTCTATTTGGAATAACGTTGGCACCGGTGGACGAATCCTCACGATATTCTCCAAGAAAATTGCCTGCTAAGCTCCGCTCCTTCCCTGAAAGTTTGGGGTTGTTTCATCAAGCAGGGGCCGAGAAAAAAGGGGGGTCCCAAAACATGTTTTCCCAATGCTATTTTCCATAGGACCTTTAGCCAGGGCTACAGCCCGAACGCCTGAACGGAATTACACCAAATTTGGCAAAAAGGTAGAGTTCGGTTTGCAGATTACGCTTTTTGTTAAATTGTGTAAATCCGTTCTTTTCTATAGGCGAGTACCGTACGCGTACCTTCCCGAGCACGAGCTAAATGCTAATTGGCTGTCAAAACTCCAAACCAGGAAGTGTTGGCAGCCATCTTGTGCCTTGGTAGAACGAGGCACAAGAAAGCAGTGAAACAAAGGTTGAAAACACGCAAAGGGGGCAAGGTAGAAACACCCTGACCCCCTAGACCTGCTCAGGTTCCGGTCTGCTTTTTTTTAAATTAGCCCTCGGGGGGACCAAATCCCTAGGGCATTATGTCAAAAGTGTGGGGGGCCCAATCCCCCCACACTGCCCCGGCGACCACCACCCCCGGGGCTTTGAATAAAATTTAAAAAAAAACCTGTGTGGGGGGCTCAAGCCCCCCCACATGCCCCGGGGACCGCCACCTCCCCGGGGCACTAATATTTAAAACAGGGGGTCTGTGATGGACCCCCCAGCCTGGATGACCACCACCCCCTGGGGCCTTACAATTGTTGGGAGGGGGGCCACATGGCCCCCCTCCTGGACCCCTTGATGGCCCTGGGAACCGCCACCCCCAGGGCTGGATCCTGCAGTGTCCCGGGGTGCCTATCCCCAGGACACTGCTGTTTGGTATGGTAGGGCGGGAGCCTCGCGCCTCCCGCCCTACCATAGCAAACCTCTTTGGTTTTTGGAAGAGAGAGCAGGAAACCTGCTCTCTCTTCCAAAAACCAAAGACTATTTCTTTTCTGCATGGGAAGCAGCATTTTAGCTGCTCCCCATGCAGAAAAGCAATGCCTGCTCCTGCAGGATGCGGGGAGCTGGCAGGGACCATGGGGGGCTTGGGGACCCCACCACGACCCCAAACGAGGAGGGCCAGGCCCCGGGGGATGGGGTGCCTGAGGCAAGAAGTGGCTTGGGAGGGGGGCCTCGCGGCCCCACTCCCAAAAATAAAATTAATATATTTTTTTTAAGAAGGCCGGCCCCGGGGGATGGGGTCCCTGGGACCTTAAGGGGGGCCCCCCACACAAAATAATAAAAGAAAAGTTGGCCATGTCCCAGGGGATGGGGTCCCAGGGGCCGGAATTGGCCATGGGAGGGGCGCCACACTGCCCCCTTCCCATTCAAAAATAAAAAAAATAAAAACTGGGGGGAGGCCCTTGGGGATGGGGTCCCCAGGGCCAAAAAAAAAGAAGGGGGGCTACACAGACCTCCTTCTTAAAAGTATTTTTTTTTCAAACAGGATTGGGAGGAGGCCACCCCCCCTCCCTGCACCTCTCTGCAAACGCACCCCCTGGAGCATTTGCAGAGGTGGAACTAATTCCAATTGCATACTGGGGGCCCCTGGGGGCCAACTAGCCCACCAGGAGGCTCCAGTATGGGCCAGGGGGCTCCCTTGCAGAGAGGTGTAATGAGGCCACAGCCCTTTTTACATCTCTCTGCAACACAGCCCCCTGATGCATACTGGAGGTTGCTGGTGGGCTTGTTGGCCCCCAGGGACCCCAGTATGCAAGGGGAATTAGTTCCCCCTCTGAAAAAGCGCCAGGGGACTGCGTTGCAGAGAGGTGTAAAAAGGGGCGTGGCCTGGCATGGGTGTGAATTCAGGAGGGGTAGTGTAAAAATTCAGGACAAAGGGTCAAAATTCAGGACCAAAATTCAGGACGGAGGGCCAAAATTCAGGACAAAAATTCGGTCCAAACATCACGTTTTACTGACACTACAAATTAGGTTGTGCAATAGTATGTAAGTAAATATACAACAAACATAAGTACAAGTCAAAGTAAGTTTATGTTAGGTTAAAAAGTAGTACAGCACACCAAGTGAAATTTGACCACAGAAATAAAAGTCTTGACACCTGTAATATTAGTTTTGGTGCTAGCATTTGAAATTGTGTTTTTTCTCAGAACTAGCACACTTCAGAAGTTCTTTGTTCTTACAAGGTAATTGGTAGAAGTCTGCACACAAATGTTTCATGTTCACCTGGATCTGCAATTCTGCCTTAACAAAATCGACATCACACCTATTTCGTGTGTCAGTCCAGGAGAACTTCAACTGAGAAAAAATCCTTTCAGTAGATGCATTACTGCCTGACAAACTAAGTGTGAATGATATTATTTTTTTTATGCTGGGGACATCACAAGGCAACTTGAACAAAACATTCAGCCATTTCTGCACACATGGCAAGTCTGTGCCTGTCACAGCTCGCATAGCGGGAACAATTACACTGTATTCATTAAATAAATGTTGCAGTTCCAAATGCTGGGTCAAGGGGACTGCATCGGCAGCTTTGCAGAGCTGCTGGAAAGTGAGAGGTTCTCTTAAGCAGCATCGTTCTATTGCTGCCAAATAATGGCTCTCTGAAAAATCAAACCATTTTTCTAAGTACTTTAAGGAGCGCTACAAAAATTTCAATAAATCGCCCTTCATGTTTGCGCTCAACTCCAAATCATGGGACACTAAATAGCTGTGTACTCAGAAACCAAAGAACAGATTCTCCACTATGTCCTTAAAGTTGTTTCTTAATATTTTGAAGATGCCTGGTACCTCTGGGGCACTCAGCTCATCCTTCTCCAGCTGCGGGATACAAGTGTTAAAAATGACCAAAATGTCATGCACAAAAAAAAGATAAACCTCACCTTGTGACATAGTGGCCTCCCCACTTTCAAGTCCTAGAAAATCACATATTGCTCTGGGTGTTTTTTCCGGCCCAAGGGAAAGGAAATAAGATTTTAGTGCTTCCCAGCACGTCAACAGTCGCGCAATGGCTGGGAACAACGTGAGCCACCGTGTTGGGACATGCCGAAACAAAGGCTGCCACTCTAGGTCTACAAAAGCGATAAACTCTTTCAACTCCGCTGTCCGCTTTGCGGAAGAAGAGAAATGGCTGTAGACTTTTAGAACAAAAGATTCTACATCCATTGAAAGTCTATTAATAGCATGTTTAGCACAGTTATGTAGGATATAGGCAGAACAGTTTGCAGGCAGAATGTCTGCATTTGCTCCCTTCAAGAGCTGGACACAGAATGATGTTGTCCATAGTTGACACTTGCGTTGTCCCCACAGTATGCCGCGACGTGCTCCATTTTCAAACCATGGTTGTGTAATTTTGTGGTGATCTGCTGTGCAATAGCTGTAGCAGTCTCTGCTGCATCCTCGTAGAAATCCAGCAGAGTCTAGGCCATACCGGAGGTGAAATTAAAGTGCCGGAACAAAAGTGGGTAGAGTTTAATGTTACCTTTGTTTGAGGCATTACTGCAAACGGAAAAATAATCATCTTTTGAGTCTTCTGGTGCTTGCTGCAACGATAGAGGTGCAAGCACATTCACAGTGATGCTTGATGCCTTTGTGCGGCCACAGGATGCTTTCATCGCAATGGAGGAGTCTGGGTACATTATTTTGCTGAGCTTGATGCCACAATCCAGGGAGCGGTAGGAGATGTGATGCTTCACAGTATGGTACACCTGAGTCAACTCAGCAGCTGTGACCTAAAATGTCAAAAAAGAATACACAGAGGTATAGGTGCACAAAGAAAATCTCTATTGGTGAAGAAAACAGTGGCCACAATGGTGTTTAGAACTGCAAATTTAAACTAAAGTTTCAGCTGGTAACCCAAAAGCAATTACGATGTGCTCTTATTATAAACAGAGTGAGAAACGCGCAGTAAAAGCAAAATGACTTGGCAAACACTGCTGCACATTTAAAGAAAGTAACAGTAAATTGTTAGATTGCTCACCTATTCAGTTTGGGAGTCTTAGAGTTTGACAAAGCAAGAAGAGTGTACAAGAATTACATAAAATCTATGTCACATTATGATGAAGCAAGCAATGACTTACTTTGGATATTTCTGGCTGGAAGCTTGGTTGCAGGTAAGATGAAATTGAGGCCATCTTCGCCCTGCCTGAGGCATTTTTCTTATGCTGTGCTACTGCCTCATGGGTTTTGATATCACGCTCTCCTCCATGGGCAATGGAAAGGTCTTTATTGCAGAGGTTGCACCTGGCCTTGTACACTTCTTCTGAAACCTTGTGGATGTTGCGGTGTGAAAGTTCCCATTCTGGTCTGTACTTCACAAAGCGCTTTTTTGCTCGTTTCTTGGGTGGCTCGTGCATGGAGTTTGCCTGTGATGTAGATGTTGCATCCGAATATTGCTCGCTCTCCAATGTGAAGAATTCCTCTGCAGCACCTTCGGCTGACTCGTAATCCGACATTGTATTTTATACCTTAAAGTACTCTGTAAAATACCCAACACATTTGCTTGTATATTCATACTGTATTCAACGACGAAAATAAAACATAACAGGCGCTTACTTTCCTCTTTCTCACTGGATTGCCCCCTCACCAATCCTGGTAATGGTGGAATATAAGGACTTTGATGAAGCCCAATAAGTCTTAGAGGCTCCGTCTAACCAGGCCCAGTGTTAAGATGAAAGCTCAAGTGAAGACACACATGCATTAGGGTAAACTTTATAAAAGGGTGTACTTACATATGGCATGACCTACCCCATAAATCCCTAGTCGACTATAGAGTAGGGGTGTTAACCCTACATATAAGTCCCTAGTATATAATAGGGCCTGCATTAGGGTAAACTATATAAAAGGGTGCACTTACATTTGGCATGAACTATCCTATAAATCCCTAGTAGATTATAGTATAAAACAGGGTCTGGCTGTTTTGAGGCCAGCAGCCCTTTCTGCACGTGCTTGTGTGCACTGCTGAGTGCCTGAGGCCAAAGTACTACTGCACTTTTCATAAATTGCCACCCCCCAAAAAATACCCCATAAACGTCCACCTTGTAGGCTCTGTTAACCTCCCACTCACTGTATCACCTTTTGTGGAGCAGATTTAGTAAATGGCATGAAATAGATTGAGCGAATGGAAAAACGGACTGCAGCCCCATTTTTACATCAAGTCCACAATAAAAAATATTGTGATGCTATGCACTGAAGTTGGAAGGGAATCACAGCAGTTTAGGTGAGGTCGACAAGCAGCAGGAAGGAAAAACATCCTTAGGTATAAGTAAGAAAAGTTCAGGGTAAGACTCAGTACTATGCAAAAAGAGCATGCTCTCCCACAATACATCTTTGAGATCAAAAAATGCAACTTTCTCAAAGCTTAGCAATCCAAAAATAACATCCATTTGTAGTGCCATCTCACTACAGGAGTATGTATGTTGGGTTTACGGCAAATAAATTAAGGCATTCCGGACAGTGTAACGCTGGGTTGCAAGTGGCATATTCATATGTAACATTAGTGACCCGCTGCTGAATTTATAATATTGAAAACACACATCACTATCCTGGCCTGAACAGTAGCTGTAAACTCATTTACAATTTGTACCAGCCTGCCTGTTTCAGTGACCTCGCAAATAGGGCATCAAAGAGCTGAAATTGATAATAAATTCAAAGGTGTTGTGAAGATTGACGCCCCAAAATCCTTAAGATGCGTCGTGGAATTGCTCAAGGGAGAATATAGTAGGACAGCATATGAAAATAAGAATAATCACAACCGAACGTATTGCAACTCAACCTAAGCAAATAAAAAATAGAATTAAACATCACCAACAACGTTCAACGTGCCACCGCAACCAAAAATAACTCCACATACTGAGTGCCTAAAGTAATGCAACTTAGCACTCTAGTGAGCGCAATGTAATGAGTTTGATACAGCCATGCTATGCTATATTAAACTCATAACATTGCGCTGACTAGAGTGCTTTGTTGCCTTACTTTAGGCACTGAGTATGTGGAGTTTTTTTTTTGGTTGAGGTGACAACTTCTGCATGTTACTATCACGCACATGATTCGGCCTAAACCTAATACTGTGACTGGAGAGTCAGCTGTTTTAGGCTGATCTGGTCACCAGAGGCTGAAGCATAGGAGAATCACAGCATTTGTAAAACTGAAATGTTTAAACAAACTTAGACAAACGTGGGATAAGAAGTCAGAGGCGGACTTGCCTACAGGGACATTTTATGTTTTCACCTTAATTGTGCCAGTACCTTAACATATTCTTAATTGAACACTGTCTCCTCTATTTATAAAACTCTATTTATTTATTGCCTGAGTTCTGCATACATTGTCTGACCCTGGGCATGTGCAATTTCTTTCTGTTCTTGTGACTTAGTGCTGTAACAGGCAGTGCTTGTTTCCATACTCAGTGCTAACATAGATTGGAGAAAACCTCTGTGTTATCCATATCTGTGCATTTAAATAATAAGACAAATATGAATAGGAGGAATTTACTAAAAATGTTGAGGGGGGTGCTGTGCTGGTTCTCGTTCTTTAGGGAGTAGACCTTTTAAGGACACAGCCTATAAAATGGTGTTGTCCTAATCACGCACATTACTACTTTGTAAGTTACGTAAATGAGGGCAACCCATTAACATTATTGCAAGGCATGAGTCCATTTCACCTGCAGGATGGACCTGTGTCTTTTGTTCATTTTGTTCCAAACATATCTTCTCTTGAATATTTATATCACGAGGGGCACTTTCATCTCCGTAGGAGGGTTGTGTATTTGGAAAGTGATCTGCACCTGGGACTTCTCATTTACAACATGCAGCTGGGCGGTGGAGAAGTAAAAATGAGTGGTGAACGGGTTCCCTCTCTTTGTAACCTCTGTGCTGTTAACTGAAGGTAAATTCTGTTAAGCTGCAATGCCATTTTCAGGGACCAGGACTTATTATTCATCATATTTGTGCCAGAGCAAAAGAGCTAAGCAGAAAAGGGAGGAAGAGAAAACCAGGAAACCAGTGACAAAGGGAGAAAGCGGGTAATACAAAGAATATTCAAGTGTAAGTAGACAGGAAGTTTCAGGGGTGGAAGAAAGAGTCAGGAGGTGGAATCAAAACTAGCAGCTTGGTATTCTGCAACCACAGCATTGGGCAGCGCTAGCAGTGGGCCCCTATAAAAAAAGCCGTACACTTCTGCACTTGAATTTTTTTTTAGGAAACACTGTATGTCCGCTTCAGTGTAGAATAGGATTGCCTTTAGCACTCTGCAAAGACGTGCCTGACTCGGTCAATCATATATTCTTTTTTAGGGTCTTTATTTGATTTCCGTGTAAACTTCTGTACGATTACAGTACAACCAATTATTGCAATTCCTTTTATTTACGCATCAAATAACTGAGTATTTTAGACAAATATATTAAACTCTTATAGGAATAGGTTTCTTGATCCGCCCCTTCTCGGTGAACCTCCAGCAAATGGCAGGAAGGTTGGGAAGTATTAAATAAATAAATAAGAGATTATAGGAAGAAAAGCAGACATCGCAGTTTAGATCACCCACAGGGTGTGCTCCACCTTTTATTCTTCGCGTGGTTGAAATATTGAGTATCATCGAGTTTGGGAATCGTAAAAAATGCGTTTACTAAGCTATGCAGCTGATAGCATGAAAATAGTTGGTAGAAAACATTAAAAGACAACGAGGGGCAGATTTATGAAAGGCTTGCGCCACGTTTACGCCGCCGTTGCGTGACGCAACGGCACGGAAACGTGGTGTATCCTTGCGCCCTATTTACAATGTGACGCATCTAGGAGTTGCGTCACGTTGTATAGCACTGCGCCATGAGGAGGTGTTCCTGCGCAGGGGGGGCGTTCCTGCGCAGAAACGCCTCCTGAAAGTGGCTGAGTGAAATCTATGAGATTTCACTCAGTCACTTTCAGGGCAATGCTGCGTCAAAACCCTGCGCCTGCTTGAAGCAGGCATAAGGCTTGAGGCAGCATTGAAAGAATAGGCCCCCCCCAGAGCATTGCTGGAGCTGCATCGCGCTTGCGACGCAACTCTAGCAATGCGCCACATTTCCGGCACAGATGCGTCACGCATCTGTGCCGTTTTTGCCCCATGGTGCGCCGCATCATAAATGCAGCGCACCATGGGTGGCGTAGCTGTGGCGCACTGTGGCGCATGTTAACTGGCGCATCCCTCGGGATGCGCCAGTTAACATAAATCTGCCCCCAAGTTTTTAGGTTATATATGTATCTCTACCAAAAAAAATAAATTTGTCAGGATGCAGCTGCAACTATTATGCATCAGTTTGCGAATCCTGGAATAATCAGGAAGAGGGACAAGAAAAGACAGTTGCGAAATGGATTTCTTAATGGGACATACAAAATGTGTTCCTGTTTGTCGAAATAGGTAATTCTCGTGCGGTTTTGAGTTTCTGAGTGGTCAGATGGGCAGAGCGACCAAGAAGACCATGGGCCCGGCATCAGGGAAACAGGAGAGGCAAGTGGGACTATCACAGGTGTCACCACTGAAAGGATTTATGCAGACCCCAGCGTTAACACCAAGCACATTAAATTAATCGAGAGCAGGGTGTGCTTTTAAACTCCATTATCATTTTACTGGTAAAACATTAAGAAAATGTGCCGATACTTTTTCTGGAAAAAAATGTACATACGCCAATACCACATTTAAAAAAATGTTCGCATAAACAGTACGACTGAAGTAAAATTCAAATTATGCTCATGATAAAATTCAACACATTTTTTACCTGTTTTTGCGCTTTGTATTTGGATTTTATAGAACATATATTAACTCAAACAACTGTTTGAACTTACCGATCACCAAATTGAAATGCGATGGTGTTTGCTGGGTCGGCGGGTCCACGGTAGACTGGTGGGGATTCCGGTCCGGGTCTTCCTCCTCTGGAAGCCTTGCAGTAGCAGCACACGGGAGCCTACAGGTCAGGGGTCGAGTCCAGGTCCTGGAAAATTTAAAAAAGGTAATGGCTCGAAACATGCTCTGCACGTCCAGAAGTACCATGGCTGGGTACTCTAAAGCTGTTTCCATTGGCCCTGAATCAGTGCCAATGAGAACATGCCTGCAGGTGTACCAGTGAGCTCTAGGATTGGCTGACGGCTTTCAAGCCAATCCTAGATCGCTTAGTTAGTTCTCTACCGCAAACATTGGAGCAATGGTTGGCAAAAAAAGGCATATGATTGGCTGTCAAGCAACAGCAGCTAAAATTACGGACAAATGGCGTCCGTTAAAGAAACCTTTACGGCCAACGGACAGACAGACGAAATGACGGACTGTCCGTGAAAATTACGGACGGTTGGTCAGCCTACTCTGCAACGCAGTCCCCTGGCGCATACTGGAGGTTCCTGGTGGGCTAGTTGGCCCCCATGGACCTCCAGTGTGCAAGGGGAATTCGTTCCCCCTCTGCAAACACGCCAGGGGGCTGTGTTGCAGAGAGGTGTAATGAGGCCACGCCCCTTTTTACACGTCTCTGCAATGCAGCCCCTGGCGCATACTGGAGGTTTCTGGTGGGCCAGGGACCCCCAGTATGCAAGGGGACTTAATCCCCCAACTTAGAACACAATATGGGGCGTGTTTGCACCGTGGTGAAGGTAGGGGGCGGGGCTAGAGGTGATATGTGTGCAAACATGCCCTGTGGCGCGTTTTAAGTTGGGGAATTAATTCTTCTTCAATCCAGAGGTCCCCTAGGGGCCACTAGTCCAACAGGTACCTCCAGTAAGCACCACGGAGCTGCGTTGCAGAGTGTTGTAAAAAGGGGGCATGCCCACTGAACACCTGTCTGCAACGCAGCTCCCTGGCGCATACTGGAGGTACCTGGTGGGCTAGTTGGCTCACAGAGGACCTCAGGATTGAAGAGGAATTAATTCCCCACCCTAAAACGTGCCACAGGGCGTGTTTGCACACATGTTACCGCAGGCCTCGCCCCCTTCCTTCACTATTGAGAAAAATATTCCTGTAAAATCACCCGAACTACGAATTCCGATTTACTCACCTGTTATCACAAGAGACGTCAGTGCTGCATCATTGAGCGCACTACTGATCCTGAAAAGTTATTCTAACCATACTTACAGTAACTTGAATTTCCTTCCATGAGCTAACATTGACTGGTTTCACTTGGAAATTTTTTTAAGTGTGGAGTTTTGGAACTTTTTAAAAATTCCTTTAAAATCAGCCGAACTACGAATTCTGATTTACTCACCTGTTATCAGGAGAGGCCTCAGTGCTGCATCTTTCGGTCCACTACTGATCCTGAAAAGTAATTGTAACCATACTTACAGTAACTTGAATTTCCTTCCATAGGCTATCATTGACTGGTTTCACTTGGAAATTTTTCTGTGTGGAGTTTTGGAACATTAAAAAATTCCTCAAAAATCAGCCGAACTACGAATTCCGATTTACTCACCTGTTATCAGGACAGACCTCAGTGCTGCATCGTTCAGCCCACTATTGATCCTGAAAAGCAATTCTAATCGTAGTTACAGTAACTTGAAATTCCTTCCATAGGCTAACATTGACTGGTTTCACTTGGAAATTCTTCTAAGTGTAGAGTTTTGGAACTTAAAAAAATTCCTCAAAAATCAGCCGAACTACGAATTCCGAGTTACTTGACTGTTATCAGGAGAGACCTCAGTGATGCATTTTTCAGCCCACTACTGATCCTGAGAAGTAATTCTAACCATACTTATAGTAACTTGAATTTCCTTCGATAGGATATCATTGCCTGCTATATCAAATCTATATAGATTTAAAAAATATAAATATATATATATATATATCAATTTCAATATTTTAAAAAACATTTATTTTTCAATTTATATAAAAAATATGTAATGTAATTTAAAAAATAAAATATCTAAAAATAAAGAATTTAAAATAATGTAGTAAATCATTATAAAAAATAACAATTAATACATTTAAAAATAATCATTTACAAAACTTTTGAAATTCACTGAAAAAAACATAGGTTTCATCCACGTTATAGTTAGGAATTAGCATTTTAAAACCTTAGAAATTCATTGAAAAAACCATAGGTTTCAGCCACATTAAAGTTAGGAATTAGCATTTAATAAACCTTAGCAATTCAGTGAAAAAACCATAGGTTTCATACATGTTATAGATAGCTGGACATTTCACTCATACAAAACCATTGAAATTCCTCCGTTATAGTTAGTTCAGCTAACTATAACTCGCGCGCCCTCAATGCACTGATGATGACGTCACGTATTACATCACTCAAGACATGGTCAGTGACATCACTCATGACATCACTGATGACATCTCAAATGTCACCACTGATGACATCATGACGTCACTGATTAAATAATCCTTGTGAAAGTGTGGGGGACCTCCACTCAGCGTAATATAACCCTTGATACACCCATTCAAAAATAGAAACTAAAACTTTAAAAAAAATGGAGATACCAATACCAGTTAGAACAACCTATTCAGTAATTCCAAAATCTACATACACATCCACTCATTCACCAACCGTTCTATATAGTCACTCATACATGTGCTCACTCATCATATGTACTCATACACCTATACATCCTGTTACACACTGACACTCATCCATAGAATTTCTCACACACATACTGACACATGCAAATAAACTATCAAACATCCATTTATTTGCATATACAGCTATACACACACCACTACACTTACTTTTACAGAAACGTACACATACTTATTCTCTTAAACAATCACTTATTGAAACACATACTTGTTTATACAGGAACTCGTCCAATCTCTCACTCTCACATATAATCACTAATATACATCAATACTCACATATACTAGAATAAAACATATGTAGTTACTCATAAAGATACTATTGAGACAGTCATTCACTCACTAACACACCCATACACACACTCATCCACCCATACAGTCCTGCACACATGCTGTCTTCAAAACACATACAAACAGTGAGTCACTCATTCATGCATCTATACGCTAAGTAATATCCCCCACCGAACCATACAGACACTCATACTGATACTCAAAAAACAAACTAATAACCCATATACACACTCATGTAGCTTCTCACCAACCCATGCAGCCACTTATAGATAAAGTGAGACACTGATACAGCTATTTACATATTTAAACATTACTTGCTAATACATGTATTCACTAAGATACACTTAATAAGTCAGGTATGCAATCATTTTTACAAAAGAAAATCCATTCAGACACTTATTTACCCATGTTTTCTTCAATTGACCTTTAGATATATATATATAAAAAATATTTATTTTTCAGAAAGACACACATTCACTGGATGATGTCATCAGTGATGTCATGAGTGATGTCACTGACCATGTCTTGAGTGATGTAATATGTGATGTCATCAGCAGTGCATTGCGGGTGCGCGAGTTATAGTTAGCTGAACTAACTATAACGGGGGAATTTCAATAGTTTTGTATGAGTGAAATATCCAGCTAACTATAACATGTATGAAACCTATGCTTTTTTCAGTGAATTTCTAAGGTTTTTTAAATGCTGATTCCTACTATAACGTGGCTGAAACCTATGTTTTTTTCAGTGAATATATATATATATATATATATATATATATATATATATCCTCACAAATTGTTTGCCCATTTAGAAAAGCCACACGCAGGTAGGTAAACTCACGTTTATTGAAAGAAGCTGCAAAGCGCTGGGAGGGAGTCTTAACCAGAAGTTCCAAGCTGCCTAACGCGTTTCATGCTTTGACCGCATTTCATCAGAGGCATAATAGTTCACCACAAGCAGCATTCAGCATTTATTGAACAGCAACCACGTGCCCTGGTGGGCGTGGCTCAGGCCGAGCCTCCTGGTCTTAGTAGTTCATCAGGTATTACTCCAGTGAGTGGCTTGCTCGTCGTGTAAACAAATTGCAAAAATTAAAACCAAGTGGGTCTGGAAAGCTTCCCCGGTACAGCGCCTGCACAATACGACTTCCCAACACGACCTTCCTGCCCTCGATGTGCTGCATCATGTGACAAGTGCACAGGTCCACACAGTTATGGCAGGGCTTTTCTCCGACCGGGACCGGCCGTAAAACATCCTCATGAATTGTTTGCCCATTTAGAAAAGCCACACGCAGGTAGGTAAACTCACGTTTATTGAAAGAAGCTGCAAAGCGCTGGGAGGGAGTCTTAACCAGAAGTTCCAAGCTGCCTAACGCGTTTAAGACTTCCTCCCAGTGCTTTGCAGCTTCTTTCAATAAACGTGAGTTTACCTACCTGCGTGTGATATATATCACTCCGCGTCTAATGCATTCGCCCTCCAAAACACGGACACTGACCCAAGTTTCCATTTATTGTTATCTGTTTATTCGCTGTGTCGCCATGACGTTTCAGCTCCAAAGAGCCTTGATCACATGACACTTAATACTTCCTTCTGAACATTTTTAAAGTGACAGGTGCGTGAAAAAAAAACATTGCTTTTCATGTTTTTTTTCATAGACATAGAAGTTAAGCATTATTACATGGCATATGTTTGTATTTGCATCTCAATGACAGTTGAATTTCAATTGATTATTTCATAACTTTTCATTAAGGTATAATACCTTAAATCCTTTAAAACCGTTCAAAAAACAGTATTTACAAACATTGAACGTGTAAAGAAAGATTTCACCTTCTTCGCCAAAGGTTATACATGCACATCCTTAATATATGATTCCTAATGGAAACATCATAATTTCTGTATAATACACTATGAGCTGTGGGATAGATGCACTACAATCCCTGTATGTGCTTAATAGTCTGTGTCTATCTTGTCTGAAAGTGCTAGTGTAAGTGAATGAAAATTAAAAGTGTATAAGTGCGATAAAATCCGTGCAACTCCAACCTGTTTAAAAAAAACCCTGTTTCTTGTTTGGAAAGAACAGAGTCAGTGTGGTTCATCATTCATGCCCTGTTGGATATTTACTGTGCGGGTTCAAAGTAATGTCCTAATCATATAGGTTTATCATAGTATGTGATATCGTTGTATAGATCCAAATGGTCCATAGCTATTCCCTTGATATTCATTTAAATATAAGGAAACCATCAGTGCAATATCAAGCATAATAAATACTTATATAAATATATTCACTGACAAAAACATGTTAACAAACAAAATGCTAGAAATTCTATGACTAATTACTAGTACAGAAAGAATAGGTATTTAACATATGCTGTAGCTTAGTATATATCTTTAAGTTCCAGAAACATTTATGAAACACTTACAATCACCGGAGGATGTAATCAGTGATGTCATTTGAGATGTCATCATTGATTTCGCTCACCATGTCATGATTGATGTATTATGTGAGGTCATAAGCAATGCATTGTGGGGGTTATAAGTTATGGTTAGCTCCGGTAACTGTAACTGCTAAATTTCTATGGTGTTGTATGAGTGAAATCTGAGTCTAAACATAATGCCCCTGTAACCTTTGTGTTTTCAGTGAATTTCCACTTATTTTTAAAATCTATTTGTTAACTATAATGTCACTGTAACCTTTAGTTTGTTAAGTGGATTTCTAAAGTTTTTACATGGTATTTCCTTACTGTAACCTTTAAGAGTGAGTTTGTCAGTGAGTGCATGAGTGTCTCAGTAGGGGTGTGAGTGAATGTGTGAGGGTATCAAGAGGTGTGTGAGGGGGTGTGTGAGTGCCTGAGTAGGTATATGAGTGAGTGCAAGAGAGTCTGAGGGAGTGTCCCAGGGATTCTGTGAGTGGGTTTGAAAGTGTCTGAGTAGAGGTCTGAGAGCCTCTGTATGTGAGTCAGTCTGTGAGTGAGTGAGTGCACGAGTGTCTGAGTGGGTCTGTGAGTAGGTGTGTGAGTCTCTGAGCGGGTGCATGATTGTCTCAGTAAGTGTCTCAGTACGTCTGTGAGAGTTTCTGATTAGGTTCGTGAGTGCCTCTGCGAATGTGTGAGTCAATTTGTAAGTGAGTGCATGAGTGTCTGAGCAGGTTTGTGAGTGGATGAGTGAGTATCTGAATGGCTGTCTGGGTTGATGTCTGAGTGGTTGTATGAGTGTCTGAGTGGGTTTTTGTGAGTGGGTGTCAGAGTGTCTGAGTGAATTGGCGGCTGCCTCCCTAACTATCTGAGTCAGTCTGTGAGTGAGGGCATGACTGTCTGAGTGGGTATGTAAGTGGGTGCATGATTCTCTAAGTGAATCTGTGTGTGTCTGTGAGTGATTACAAAAGTTTCCAAGTAGGTCTGTGAGTGAGTGCATGAGTTTCTGAATGGGTCTGTAATTGAGTGATTAAGTCTCTGAGGGGGTCTGTGAGAGAGTGCCTTTTCTGCTCATTTTTTTTACCCTATGTTTGACCTTTTCTGCTCATTTTCTGCTCTCTGTTTTTCCTTTTTCTGCCTGTTTTCTGCCCTCCTGTCCTGAGGAATCGTATACTAGTGTCAAAACAATCTCAGTTGGTTTAATAAAGTTGAACCACCAAGGGTATGATGTTGGTGAAGACGTGTTTGAAAGTGAAGTGAATGGGACTTTGTTCACTGACTTATTAGGGTTCCGGTGTTTTGTCATTTTGTGTGTGTTACAAGCGCATCATGGTTTTATTTTAGGACTTATTAGGGTTCCTGTGTTATTCACCATCGTGTCTGTTATAAGCTTGTTAGAAATACTTTTTACGAGGACTAAAACTCAGATTATTTTCCATTCGAATGTAATTTTCTATTCTACATCGTACCCCTGGTGGTTCTACTTTAATAAACCAATGGAGATTGTTTTGACACTAGTATACGATTACACTGGTCTGCCTTGAAGGACCCAATTCTGTGTTTTACATTACTTCGCTCGTGCTTTGACAAAGTCTAATGGAAGACGAAACACGTGTTGGCTGTTGTGTTGTTTGCTTTGGGAGATATCAACAAATAAAGAAAAATAAAGAAATGTTATCCATCTGAAGACACTGATTGATGTGGACTCTGTCATCGTAAAAGAATATAGGATTTGAGACAGTTGTTTCTCATGTTACAAGATTTATGAATGATTTGTTCTTTTGGACTATAACCTTGACAAAAACTTTATCTTCATGTGTTTGAAAGACTATAGGGTTTGCTGTACATTTTCTTCTTGGTTATGAAATTTTGTATACACAATTTTTAGGATTGTGTTTGAATTGCACCTCTTGGTAGTAGGTGTGTGAAGAAATAGCACCCCAAATATATAGAATAGCAATATACACTTTTTCACACATTTACTGCTCAATACTGAATATGCATTGATCGTGCGGTTCTATTCCTTTTTTAAGAAACACTACTACCAATCCTTGTTTTTGTAAAAATCCATGATTCTGTTCCCCGGTATCCAATTTAGGACCCCACAACCTGGTGGCATACATAATCATATTAAGTACACAGAGACATGGAGGCGCTAGGGGGCGCACAGCGGGATGGCTGTGTGATACCACAGCTCCACCGGACGACCGCGAAAATGGGTGTTTTTCCTGCCTAAATCCAGTAAAACCGACCGCAGACACTGAAAACGGGAGTGTGAACATCAAGGGCACAACATGGAGGAGCAAAACGTGATGGAAATATAAGCGGACTGCAGTTCACAATGAAAACGCGGCACTCACCGGACGGCAGCTGCATTTAAGATGGCGGCCGGCTCCAGCACTGTCCTGGACAAAGGACCGAAGCACTAGTGAGTACACCGGAGCCTGGCGTGAGAGTGGGACCAAGCAGCGCAGGTGGAAATTTGGGTGAAGGAAATAGCACGGACATCATTGCTGCCGGTGGTGAGGTCGCCCCACATCGCTCGACTTACCAACGGACCGAGCCGTAGCACAATCAAGATGGCGGCGCCCTGACGGTTACGGGCCTGAAGCTGATGAAACCAGCGGTGCTCGGCGGCCAAATTGCACATGAGCATGGTGATGGCCACCGCTACTCTGGACCACGGGGGAACTTGTGTGGCGATTCACTGTCGACGCCTGATGCGTGGGCTGTAGTGCAACTAACGTTAATGCAGGTACGCGCTGAGAAATCGGGGGTCCCCACGGCGCTGCAGAGGCTGGCTATTGCAGAGTGAGCTAGCGCAGGCTACAGGGTACAGTGAATTACTACCAGCACGGGAGGAGCGGCCTGCAGCCCCTCCGCGCACTCAAATGTACATACATCAACAAACTTCACGGCA
This sequence comes from Lissotriton vulgaris, assembly GCF_964263255.1. Lineage (NCBI taxonomy): Eukaryota > Metazoa > Chordata > Amphibia > Caudata > Salamandridae > Lissotriton > Lissotriton vulgaris. The sequence continues at coordinate 802,047 of NW_028244302.1, read as the reverse complement.
GCACGGAGGCATAATGGAGGTGATTGCAAGACCAGTGAACATTGGCAGAGCTCTACACTCCTCACGCAACGTTGGTGAGCTAAGGGCCTAGGAGAGGATTGTCCGTCGGCCCTTGGGTAAGAACACGACCCGGACGGTCGGGGCACAAGCATTGCTGTACAGCTCAGGTAGCAGTGTATCGTAGAGCGCGACGACTGACATTGGGAGCAGTAAGTGGGTCCACATAAGCGCAGCATGCCAGTGAAAGCTGCGTAGTGAGGAAATCGGCGGGAAGCCACCCTTTGAAAAAAACGGGCTTGCAGAGGCCCCTAAGGCACAGTGGCGCAAGATCCCGGCGCTTATCAGAATCGGCTTTGTGATCAGGGCTAAGCATATAATCGCTTCCTTGTCAGGACTGTGGGCGAACTGCCGCTAAACGTATTAAGTGAGGACTGGACATATCATAGCACTCTCCACACCCACCAGCTGCCTACATCACGTTGCGGGGTGACACGGAGACCGGAGACACAGGGGACCCAGCCCAAGCGTGCAACACTCGGTCACACGACACCCCGCAGTCAAAACGGCAACATCAGACTGAGTCACCAGATCCTCACTCCAGGCTGCACAACCGAGGCCATCGCTCCAGGCAAAGATGGGCAAGCCTGATAAGCAGCAGCAAAAGATTTCATGTGAAAGCAGGAAAGCGCCTAAACCCACGGAACAGATGGCTGACGGAGATATGCCGGCCGACCTGGCGACTAATACCAACATGGAGAAAATACTGCTGGCCATACAGGCGAACCTACAGGACATTAACGGCAAACTGGACAACTTGACATGCAGGATGGACGGCATGTCTGCGAAACTAGAAAAGCATGGCGAAAGGTTGGACACGGCCGAAAATAGGATATCAACGGTGGAGGATGAATCACGCGCTATGTCCACTAAATGAACCGGCATGGAACGAGTCCTGTAGGTGATAAAGGCGAAGGAGGAGGAGTTGGAGGCGCGTTCCAGGCGCAACAATGTGCGCATCACGGGCCTTCCAGAATCGACAAACACCGGGCGCATGGAGGTGTACATAGAACAGTTGTGCAAGGATCTATTCGGCGCAGAAGCACTCTCTCCGATCTTCATCGTGGAGCGAGCTCACAGATCCCTCGCGCCTCGCCCGCCGCCGGGAGCTCCACCGCGGCCAATAGTGGCGAGGATTCTAAACTATTGTGACAGGGACACCATCTTGAGACTAGCCTGCGAGAAAGGTACGATCACTCATCAGGGGAACACTTTCAAATTTTATCCGGACCACACTGTCGCCGTACAACAAGCGAGGAAGGAATTTGCATCCGCGAAGGCCAAACTCAGAGATCTTAACATCAGCTACTCCATGCTGTACCCGGCCAGATTGAGGGTGTCTTGGGAGAGTAAAACAGTGCTGCTGTTCATGCCAAAAGCCGCACAGGAATTTGTAAAAAAGGTGCTGCAGCAAAATAAGGCGAACGCACGAGAGGAGCAGCACCTGGATTCGGACTGAAGGTGAAGGGCAGGTGGGGTGAACTACTTCAGGACGGTAAGATGTTGAATACTTGATCTGTGGATTGCTGTTCCCAATACCTGGTACACTTGTGGCTGCGATGGGAAGCCCCGGGTTCATTGTCCGGGGTCACATCTTGCAGCCAGCATTGACTGTTTGAAGTGGCTGCTGGCCTTCCAGACTTATGCTTTGTTTGATAACATGTGGGAACGTTAAGAATGGTAGCGCTTGGAACTGACCCGTTACATGGCCATGTGAACTGAGGTGCCAATACGCTCATGACTGTTGTGTTACTGTGCCTTAAGTCTAGACTTTAGAGGGCCCATTGTTGTTATACACTACACCATGACTAACAACCCTACCTTGTTACTCTCATGTACTTCTGATTTCACGAGGTCAGACACTGCTGGCTGACGGGTCGAGCTGACCGGCTGGAATGAGCACGCCCCCCTGGGTTGACATGATTGGCCCATGATTGTGCCACATTGCAGGATTAACGGTTGACATTTCTGTACATCGCATGGGCTGTTGTCAGCTTTTGGCTGTGGCATTGATGAACAGTGGTACTCACACTAACGGCCTGTAATTTATATGGGGTTCTCTATAGTCCTCTTTAATGAGGTGCTGTGAGAATGTCGACATCACCTGAAAACATGTATGTAAAGGTCTTACACACTGTTGTCCATATTACATGCCAGCCCTATCTGCTTAGCAACTGCACACCAAACTGGTTTGCTCGAAGAGTGAACTGCTGCTACTATTCACAGATTATGTCTGGGCTCTTGTGGGCTGTGGGCGGGACTGGGGCGGAGGGGAAGAGCACACGTGTGTGAATCGTACGATATGTGAGTCGTCCGCACCCATTCAGTTGGGTGTAGAGTTGGGCCCCAAGCGGACCTCCACAAGGGTAATCCCCACAAAAGTTGTTTATTTTTGCTACCTTTAAAGGGATGTTTCAAAAGGGAGAATGGCTTCGGAAGATTTGGGTTGCTGGAGTGGGAGGGGTGGGGGGACTAGGGGAAATGTTAATGTTGAGAGACCAAAGCAACTGATACCTGTTTATTTAATGGTTATTGAGGGGCGACGGGTTGCTCAGATGCACTTGACCTCACCTGTTGAAGGGCTCTTGGACGCTGTTCATGCTTATAATCTGTTGCTAAATTGGATCCCTTGGTCTTATGGATGACCCAGGTAGCTAGAGGTACTGGAAGAACTCATATCAACTTCCTCACGTGGAATGTAAGAGGTTTCACACAGTCGAAAAAGATAAGACAGGTGTTTGCCTACTTAAAAAGATGGGAAGTGGATGTTGCTGTGCTGCAGGAGACACACATCGCACCTAACACACACAAACATATAGGCGGGCGCTGGTCGGAGTCATCATATATGGCTAACTACTACTCTTATTCAAGAGGGGTGATAACACTAATTCGTAGGGGTATGAACTTCACTGTGCATCAGGTGATCAGCGATCCCAATGGGAGATAAGTGATTGTGTATGGCATCCTACGTGGTCAACGGATAACGCTTCTTAATGCGTACGGTCCAAATGTAGATGCATCCAAATTCTTTCAGGAACTATGGGGACATTTACAGACGCTCGCAAACACACACATCATATGTGGGGGTGACTAGAATGTAACTATGGAGGAGGGGGTAGACCGTTCCTTACACTCATCAGAACCGCACAAGCAGGCCAGGGCGAAACTCCTTCATATGCTAACATATCTGTCGTTAACAGACATTTGGAGGCACAAATTCCCTGATATACCGGGGGCCACACACATTTCAGCACTCCACCACAGTTGGTCACGACTGGACTACTGGCTGGGCACAGACAGCATTGCACTATGGGCACGGGAGTTGCGCGTCCTACCCAGAACACTTTCAGATCATAACCCTGTGTTGTTAAAACTAATGATCCCAAATTATACTCCACCCCCTTTTCACTGGAGGTTTAACTCCCGTGCTCTCACGGATACGGTCTACGCTGACACCATCAACAAAGCGATTAAAGACTACTTTCAATTAAATGAACCAATGGTGGAGGATCCGGGCTGCTTTGGGAGGCATTTAAGCCCACAATACCGGGCGTGTGCATGAGCACTACGATAGGCATTTTAAAGGACATACGGCGGCAAATTACGTGTTGCGAGACACGAATGAGGGAGTTGGAAACGGCCTTTGAGGCCACTCACGATGTCACCCTATTGGGGGAATTGCGACAACTGCACTCGGAACACTAGACATTTGTCGACGACGAAATTAAATACATGGACTAGAAACACACGGCCAGATCTTATGGGGAGGGTGGTAGACCCGGCAGTGTACTGGCGGCCAAAATATGCGAGGGTAAAGGACACACGGCTATACTGCGTGTTAAATCTGAGGATGGAACGATCCATACACAAGCCACGGAAATTTTGAACTGCTTTGTGGGCACGTACGAAGAGCTATACCGATCGCGACCGATAGCATTGACGGAAGAGATCTTTAGCTATCTAGAAGACGTGGCAATAGGGTGGCTATCGGATGGGCAGAGTGAATTTTTAGCGTCACCCATTACGGTAGACGAAGTAACAGATGTGATCAAGTCTCTTCCTAATGGGAAAGCGCCCGGTCCTGACGGTTAAACAAATGAATTTTATAAACGATATGTAGATGTCGTTGCCCCCATATGGTGGAAATGTACGGTGCAGCTTTCGACCGGTCGGAATTACCCCCCACACTACGTGAAGCTGTAATAATCGCTCTTTTCAAACCTTCCAAAGACCCAGAATTATTCGACTCTCATAGACCGCTTTAACTTATCAATGCGGATTCCAAAATACTTGCGAAATTATTGGCGGTTCGGCTGAAGCCACTGATGACGCAGTTGGTCCTCCCGGACCAAGCAGGGTTTATCCCTACGCGTTCCACTTCACATAACACTAGGTCGTTGTTTGCCCTCTCGCACTATCTTCAGCCATCTACAAAAGCAGTGGCAGTCATGCTAGATGCCGCCAAGGCTTTTGATTCTATTGAATGGAAATATCTGATTGCTATTCTACAGAGAATGGGTTTCCCCAAGCGATTCGTACAATGGGTATCACTAATATACACCAATCCGTGCGCCCGAGTTCGTGTAAACGGTTACGTCTCAGACATATTTAACATCCAGCGTGGTACCAGGCAAGGATGTCCACTTTCACCTTTATTATTCGCTTTAGCACTCAAACCCCTGGCCTGTCTGATCCGACAGAACTACAAATCGTCAGCCCTACAGTTCCCATCCATACCATTGCATATCTCTCTGTACGCAGATGATATGCTGTTGTATGTCCGCGATCCCAACACGCATTTAAACCGACTATTGCAAGAGTATTTCAAATTTGGTGGACACTCGGGATTGGCCATAAACTAGTCCAAATCCTCCATTATCCCTCTAACGGATACGACAACTCCTCTGGACACTGAATACCCACTAGAGTGGCAGTCAGAGCCTATACGGTATCTGGGTGTGATGTACCATAGAGACCCTGAGGTGGTTATCAGGTTGAACTATGGGCCAGCAATATCCAAATTGGAAGATAAGATACAATGTTGGATACAACTGCCACTGTCTTTGGCAGATCGAGTAGCGATCGTGAAAATGAATGTATTGCCTAAACTATTGTACCTCTTCAATAACATCCCTATCGCGCCCACTGGTGAGGTGTTTCGCCGCATAAAATCGCTTGTACTAAAACTTATATGGGCGGGCAAACAAGCACGAGTGGACCTCCAGACGTTAATAGTTCCATATATTCGGGGAGGTTTCGGGGTGCCTGACTTTCTACTGTATTATTTATGCGCCCAGGCACAATACGCTACATATTGGTACCACGAAATACCGTACCTCACACACACTGCTATCGAGGAGGGAGATGCGTTGCCGATACCGCTAACGGCGATCCTGTCCCATGTGCGACACCCCCTACATGCTCAAGACATGCACACTGTTGACACCACAATTAAAGCCTGGCAAACATTGGGCCAACTGGCGCATAAGACTCCATTATATGCGCCTGCGATGCCATTACATCACCATCAGGCACTATCGGTCACGGTTGAAAGAGTGGGCATGTCCCTATTACAGCAAGTGGGCATTGAAAGAATGGGTGACCTGTTTCACGAGGGTACATTTGTAAACATTGAGGACCTGACATACATCCACAATAAAACACCTATGTTTCAGTTCACGCACTACAGATTGAAACGTGCACTGCAAGTACACTATCCAACATTCCCCACCGAACCTGATAGCCTAGACACGCTGCAACTGCTCATTACAACCCAAGACTTATCACACCTAGTATCTAGATTGTACACCACAGCACAAGCTGATATGACACACACCACTGACAAGGCCAAAGCAAGATGGGACACGGAACTAGTAGATCCGCTGTCGGACAAGGAATGGCAGCAAACTTGTGCATTAACACAAATACTTACTCCTAATGGCAATCTAAGAATTATCCATTACAAGTTTGTGCATCAGGCATTCTACACACCTGCGCGTATGTGCAAATTTGGCCTGCAAGACAACGACAGGTGTAAGAGGTGTAACGAGGAGGGCGCAGGGTTCACACATTTGGCATGGTCCTGTCCTAAGGTCCATGATTATTGGACGGAAGTGATCGCTACGCCGTCCGCTATGATAGGGGTAGAGATGGAATGCACAGTGCGCACTTGCCTGCTTGGACTCGTACCACAACTCAAAGCTACCAAACGTAAATTTTGTGTGATATCCCTATTGTTAGCCAAGAGACAGATTGCAAAATGCTGGCACAGCAAGCAAGTGCCCAAAACATCCAGATGGTTACACGATATGTCCAGCTGTAGAGACAAGCTGCAGACTTACGAGGAAGAGCTACCTGCAAAATCTAGGCCCAAGGACTTCTGGTGCTATCTCACAGATTATGTACTCACACTAGATGCAAGTGAGGAGAAATGACTCATGTAAACAAACTACTATATGGGAATTGTACGCCATCCAGCCCCGTATGCCTATAAATGCCATGACTCGCACTAATTACACTGCTGTGACAGTTAGTATGTAATGGTCTCATATTTTATGTTGCTAAATTGTTTGTTTTCTGTTCACTGTTGAACATCTACAAAAAACCATAAAACTGTAAGACCTAAAGTTATGCAATACAATGCCGGATCTAGCATTCTTGTATTAAGAAATGTATGTACACAACATCGTTATGTCCCTGTCTACTACTTTGCGGCCGGCCCCAGGGTTGTAGGCTTTTGGCTGTGTATGAATATCAAGTGACAATAAAGGTCTTAAAAAAAATTAAATATAAAAAAAAAAGTACACAGAGACATTATTGATCATTTTTAACCTCTTCCACCAGGCAAAAAGCAAATATTCCAAAATTGTAAAAACTAGCCACCTTGTGGTATCCGCCTTAAAAATGTATAAAGCATCAACAGGACGTGTAAAAGATAATAAACGTCAGGCAGGAATTAACCAGTTTTTCTGAAGATCAGTATAAGAGGGGCGAAAAAAAGAGAAAATTATCAAGTGTCTCTGGGACCTAGTGACAGGTCGGTCATATAGGTGTTACAGATGCATTTTCCCATGAGCTTCTTCTGGAATTAAGATGAAGAACTCCATACCTAAATTGAATGTACAGAGCTCTTCACTGGGGAGGTTCGATGTCATCCAGAAACATTTCAAAACCAAACAGCTGAAGCATTAATTAAGTCACCCATGAGAGGCCATGCAAAATGGAACTAAAGGCTTGCCATTGCAGCCTGTGTAAGATGGTGCATGCACCACTCACTTTAGATATAGGTTTACTACACTTAAAATGTATTAAAACCCATCAGTCACCACTCAAGCAGACCTTGACAATCCTGAAGGCAGAGTTCTGGGTTTTACGTGAAAGGGTGTCCCTGCATGACCAAAGCCCCTCTGCAGCCTTCGGAGACCATTCTCCCGGATTGTTGGTGACAACATGTTGTGTTTGGTATCAAACACCTTGGAATCATACCTCCACACCAGTAACAGGTGTGGGAGGTATGATTCCACCCTTCTGTAGCACGCTTCATGGGGTTCGCTGGCCTTTCCGGTACCAGCCTTCTCGACCCGGGCAGCACAAAATGGTTGCTGCCGACCAGAGGCACATTTCTGCCCTCCTGCTACTGAGCCAAGCTTGAGCAGGAGAAGGTGGGACAATAGGCATCCTGTCACAGGGAGGTGTGACCAACTCCCAGACAGGATTTAGTATATTCGGGCTGGGTGAGTGCACTTCCAAAGTGCCTGAAAGACTGCATCTGGGGCACACTTGATATACCTATGCATAGTCCAGTTCAAACCAATCCTCGGAGCTGTTGGCTCCTGCTCTGGCAATAAACTGGACAAAGGACAAGGGAGTATCCTCTCCACTGTCCTGACCCTTTCCTGGGAGAGTCCCCTGAATCTGTCCAACCCTCTCCTGTGGGTACAAAAGGGATTACCTGGCTGTAGGACCCTAGATTCGAAATGGACAAGATTCTGATTAAGAAACCACTGACCTTCTACCGTCTGGGGACTCTGGACTTCGCTGGACTTTGACTGGGTCCAACTTCATCTCTCTCTCTGTCCAAAGCATTGTCTGTGCCCATGTACCATACAAGGTCTGTGCAGGACCTGTGGAGCAACCAAGACAACTGAAGTATCTCCCTTGGGGTGAAGGAGTCACTCCCCTGCATTGCAGGCACTGTAACACAAATGGCCGGTCTGCTGATCCCAAGCTCCTGCAGACTCTGAAGGCTCCAGCAACACAGGTGTTGAGTTCCTATGTTCCTTGAGGTTGCCTTGCCCTCTCACTGAGTTTAGGGCCAGCATCCTTTGTTGTGACTGCATAACCTGAACCCCTGTGCACGGCATATCTTTGCAAGTGCATATGCTTGTTGGCATTCCCCAGCCAAGTGCATTGGGCTATCAATAGCCCCAACCTCTCCACACATTTCATACAAAGGATTTTGACCTCCTCACACTCTGTGCCCTTCAAGCTGTTGTTTTGTGAAACTGCTAGAGGTCCCCTAGCGACTTCTGTGCCTTCGGCCTATGGATCCATTTGAGGGACAACACTGATTTTTTTGGGCTCCCCTGGTTGCTCCAGGCCTGCCCTGACTCCCCTTCCTGTGGTGAGTCTCCTGGTCCTTGCTGGGCAAGACCGTCAACTTCCTCAACCTTCTTCATGGGTTGCCGCTGTTAAGGGGCATGGCTTCAGAAACAATGAGGACGGATGCGTGAGCTGGGAGCTCCGCGCCGACCCCACCCATTATCCTGGGTTGAGAACCGGTGTAATGCATTTGATGCCCGGGGATTGTGCCCGGAGGTGCTGAGTACTGCTGTGAACTTGTTTGAGCACCCTCTGACCCCTGGAACGGCACAGGGACTCCGGGGAGCAAGAAACTCTGCCTCAACGCCTGCAAGATGGAGGCCGATCACTTTTCCTGATGGGTCTGGTGAGACAAGTTGGCGTGTGGCCCTGACGTCTGGGAGCCCCCCCCCCCCCGGAGCATGTCGGACAATGCTTACTCTTGCACGGGCTGGAACTTCTGTCGCATGGGGAGAGGGGACATTGGTATGGCCGAAGCTGCAGGTTCGGCTCCCTTCTGAGTGCGCCCACCCGGAAGGTGGCGAGAAGCAGACAATGGGAGAGAGCAGAGACAAGTGCGGGACCAACGAGCGGAGACACAGAGAGAACTGGTGAGTGCTTCTGCTGCCGGGGCCCACATAGCAGACAGCTAGGGATGCCCTGCCCTCGGACCGAGGCCCAGGGTGTTGCCTGCCCGAGGGGATCTTTAAAAGGGCAGGAGCCAAGTGTATGGAGCTGAACTGGGCTGGCAGTGAGTGGTAGACTGCCGAGACAGCTGGGCCGCGTACGACCCTGGATGTAGCCTGATAGCAAGGAGTGCCATCAAGGCCCTGGGAGGGCAAGGAGAGACGGAAGAGAGTGATCGTCGGAAGAGAGGGCAGACTTGAGGCCAGTGGGAGCCTGATTGGCAGCGGCCTGAGGGGATAGAGGAGGAGCCTCGATTGCCTGTGATCAACAGCATGATTTGGCCAGGGAGCGTACTTGAAGACCGAACCGCCGCTCTGTGGGCCCTACAGTGCTGGGGGGTATAGTGCCAGCGAGGAACACTGGGTTACCCTCCGGGATTGTCAATGCTGAGGCCCTATCGTTGGAGCACTAAGCAGCGACTTCCACTATCAGATGGGGCCATTGGTGAATCAGGCAGGCAATGCCTACTGGGCAATATCGGCTGAGTGGGCGGACGGAGAAGAACCTGAAGAGGCACCCAGATTGTGTGGATTGCGAGGAGGAACCCCCTCATTAGGAAGTTACAAGACCTCCTGGGTAGAGGAGCAGAGCGTTGTGGACTTGGGTGCCGGAAAGAGATGTGGAGCCCCCTGGTGAGCAGTGGATGGAGTGAGTAGTGGGCCGGCAGGAGAACGGGTGGGTGGACACCCCCCTCAGGCGAGAGTCACTTAGGGGCTGCAACTATAGCAGACAAGGTGTGGGGAACGTTGAGTGATTGTGTTGAGGTTGGAGTTCTGGTAAGCTATGGTCCATGGGGAAGCCACGAGGCAAGCAAGGGGGTGCCCAGCCAGAGCTGGAGGATGAGATGGCAGAACAGCGAAAACAGGATACGGCGGAATCACAACCGGAGGGGCTGGTGCAGCGACAGGTGGATCAGATACTTAAGAACATCTCGGGCACCAGGGCCGTGCTGTAGCAGGATATTGCACAGGTGTCACTGGGATTAGGCTTCCTTTGGGCGGACCAGGCTAAGCTGGTAGACCGAGTGAAGCAGAAAGAAACTACATTGGAGATCCTAGCATTCTTCCAGAAAGCATTGGAAACCCAGATGGGGGGACGTCAATCGCAGATTGCAGATACTGGAGAGGAGGGCAGAAGACACTGAAGGGCTCAATAGATGGAATAACAAATGTTTGGTGGGTCTACCAGAAAGAGTGGAAGGGGCCAATACTGAGGCCATTTGGAAAGCTGGCTGCAGACTGCGGTCAGTCCTGAGGGCCTGACTCCCTTCTACATGTTGGAAAGGGCACATAGGGTGCCAGCCCGACCACTGAAGCCCGGGAAACCGCCAAGGCCAGTGGTGGTGCGCCTGCTCCACTATAAGGACAGAGATCTACTACTGAATAAGGCTTGCACTGCAGGCCCCTTCAGGGTAGACAATAATAATGTGACGCTGTTCCCGGATTATACATTCAATGTGCATTGCCATCGGGCCTCGTTTTTAGCTATTAAGAAGGCACTTCGAGATGAAGGCATCCAATACTCATTGATGTTTCCTGCATGCTTGAAGGTGACAATGGACGGTAAAACGTATTTTCACAATGATCCTGAGGAGGCGTGGAGTTTATTGGAATCCTACAGGGCGGGATTGGGCGAAGCAGGAGGAGGCCTAGGTCAACAGCTGGACACACAACGGCTGCGCCGCTCACGGCGCACCAGACGACATCGCCCTGGAGCGCAGCGGCTAACCACGTCTGAGACTCATAAGGAGAGATAGGCAGCGTTGCAATCAGTGACGGAGATATCCCAAGTAAGAGGAACAGAGTCGACGGGGGCCTCACAATTGGAGAAAGGGTCAGCTGGCACTGACTCTGAAGAGACTGACACAGGTAGTGTCCCATTGCCGCATATCACATCAGGGACCGCAGACAAGATTGCTGATGCTTGAACTTGTGAGGCTATGCCTAGAGATCTGTACGGGGGGCTGAGTGATGTTGGTCCCCTGTTTCCTCAGGGAGGAGATTGGGGTGGTCCGCAGGTGAGATGGTCGGGCAGGGGGCATTAGAAGTGAGCAGCTTCCTCCACGTGGGGCCCTAACGGAGGAGTTGAGGCTTCCTTGATAGTGGGTACGATGCCAAGATCCCATGGGTTGTGGAACAGATCTTCTCTGCTCTAGGGCACCCCCCTTCAGTTTCGTCCCTTGAATGGACCCCTGGCAGATATCAGGGCTACAGTTGGTTTGATGGTTTGGATGTGTGCTAGAGTCTTAGAGCCTGTTCTGGGGCGGGGTGTGGGTGATTTTTTTTGGGGGGTAGTTAAGTCCATCGGTGTGCCATCAGAGGGAGTGCATGTATGGATGAGGATTGGGTGTTGCAATGGGGACATAACCTGAGTTAAAATGCATTACGTGGAATGTAAGGGTGATACAAACGATGCTGAGACTCCACAGGGTCCATGCTTATTTGGTGCATAGGGGAGTGCAGATTGCTTTCCTCTAGGAAACTCATGTTGACCACGCTGAGGGCTTGGCGTTGCAGCGAAGATGTAGAGGGGAGCTTTTTTATAAGATATTCTCTGCATTTGCTAGGGGTGCACTGATATGGGTTAGGGCTGGGGTTCCCTTCCAACTGACACAACAGTTAGTGGACCCAGAGGGGAGATTTGTGGCTGTGATGGGGCGGTTGGATGGTAAGGATGTGACGTTATGCAGTGTGTATGCCCCCAATGTGGAACAGGCAACCTTTTTTGCCCGACTTTTGGGGAAATTGGCGCCCTAATTGACTGGTCCGGTGATACTGGTTGGTGATTTTAACTCTATCACAGACACTGCTATGGACCGGTCTCATCCTCCGTTGCCTGAATCTCCTATACATAGGCTCTCTAAAATTAGACAGGACTGGCAAGATAAGTGGGGGCTTATAGACACATGGCATGCTCAGCATTTGGGGGAGTGTGACTACTCTTACTTTTCTGCACTGCATGACTTACACGTACAGCTGGATGCCATACTATACAACCCCGACATACATGCGACGGCACGACAAAGTGAATATTTGGCGTGGATGATCTCAGACCATAACCCTTTGTTGCTGACTATACATTGGACTAGAGAGAGGCCTGTGATTCCAGCCTGGGGCTTGCGCCCGGAGGCCCTGGAGGACCTGGTTTTCCGTGAGGAGGTACAGGCGGGCATAAAGCACTATTTCCTTGAGAATGAGGGTACAGCTTCGAGCAGGGCATTGGAGTGGGATGCTTTTAAAGTGGTGGTGCGAGGCTTATACATCATTAAACTGGTAGGAGCGCGGAAGACTCTCCTGCTCCATATAGAAAAAGAGGAACAAAGGTTGCGACAGGCAGAGAGAGCCTGCCCTGAGAACGTGGGGGCGCAGGATGAAGTCTTGGCAGCGAGGGAGGGAGTGGTGGCTCAAGTGGAGAGGTTGCGCTGCTTTAACCACAAAGCATATCTGTTGTGGGCACACGTGGAACGGGATAGGGCAGGCACACTACTGGCCTGGCTAGTCAATCCGGCCCCAAGAGGTTCACCGATATTGGCCTTGGCCTCCTCCATGGAAACTCTAGTTTACACTCAGCAAGGGATCAATGGGTTGTTTTTAGAATACTATGCAGACTTGTACAGGAGTAAGCTTTGGGGCAAGGGTGACATGCTGGAGGATTTCTTGGTGGAGTACATCTGCTGCAACTTGAGGAAGAACAGGCGGACTCACTGGGGTGGGAGATTACTGTGGGGGAAATACGAGGCGCGATTAAACATATGGAGCGTAATAAAATGCCAGGTACGGATGGGCTGCTGATCGAGTTTAATTCGACATATGCTGATGTGATGTATTGGACCCTAATTTGCTGGCGGTTTTCCAAGAAGCCCGGGGTTTGGGACAGCTGCCTGCCTCCACTCGAGAAGCTATTATTATCCCTCTGCTGAAACCAGGAAAGGATCCCCTGAATAAATCGACTTATCACCCGTTATCCATGCTAACCTCTGACTATAAAATACTTAGTAGGATCCTGGCGACTCAGCTCCTTCCGTACATGGTGCAGTTGGTGCATAGGGATCAGGCATGATTTATCCCAAAACGCACCAGAGCACCTAATGTGAGATGTTTTCTCCCCATTAATATAAATATATCCCTCTAGACCTATACTTCTTTATTTTTGGCTAAGATTAGATCATACTAAGGGCACAGGAACACATTGAAACATTTCTCTGCTACAAAAAAAGATTCTTTTGAAAAAGTTTTATTTTTGTTGTTTATCTTTTCAACTGAAAAACATTGCTTTATGAATTACAATCTGTTCTCAACTGTGTACATTACTTTTTTTTGGGTGTAAAATAAATTACATTTTTACGTTTGATTTGTCCTATCATCTAAAATTACATTCTATACATAAATTGAAAAAAATGTGAATATAAATCAGTTAGTCTTAAAAAAGCAAGGACAATTTATCACCAAAAATTCAATTTATCCAAACACATAATTGATATCTTCACAGTACAAATTGATTCAAAAATCAATATTTACAATCCACAATACTCAATCACACCTCTACACTCTATACTTACATATCACATGCACTACATACACACACAAAACATGCCCCACCAACAACCTACAAACACAGATGACGCCTTAGGGGTGAGAAACTCAGCCCTCTAATGCTGTGTCGTAAATGGGGTATCCCATATACTCTGGTCAATGCGCGTTTCGATGGTTATTATTCCTTTCTCATACCATCTTCTTCAGACGTCTTCTCCCCATCCTGGGGAAAGATCATAGCATGGTCCCCACTGCAGCAGTCCTTTCAGTGGACATTGAAAAAGCGTTTGATAGCCTTTAATGGCCATACTTGTTCTGGATTTGAGGGCTCTTGGGCTTGGGGACTCCTTCGTGGGATGGACGGAGACTCTTTACAGGTCGGGGACGGCTTGGGTATGGACGGGAGCGATGATCTCCCCCTCTTGCTCGGTAGGGCGGGGAACGCAACAAGGGTGCCTGCTCTCTCTGTTGTTGTTTGCCTTAGCCATCAAGCCTTTGGCTGCCCACGCCAGATTGGGGAGGCACTATCCCGGGTTGGTCCTCCATGGGGATATGCAGTATTTCTCCTTATACTCTGATGATTTATTAATTTTTCTGGAGAATACGGAAACGGCCTTAGAAGGTGCAAAGCAATTACTTCATACTTTTGGAGGGATCTCGGGCTGGGGGTGAATTGGGGGAAAAGTGCCTATTTTCGGTGGTTCCGACTGGACTAGGTCCTTCCCAGGTCGTGGGTATACGCTGGGAGCCCAGATGTTTGCCCTATCTTGGCACCAACATTTATCATACTTCTGAGGATTTGTCGGAGGGTAATGTGAGTAGGGCCATACGAGGCCTTAAGAGAAACTTCGCCTTTTGGAGCACTCTCCCGCTCTCTGTGGCGGGCAGGGTGGCGCTTCTGAAGATGGTAGCACTCCCCAACTATTGTATTATTTCAGAACGCTACCGGTCTTGGTGCCGGGCTCCACTTTCAAGCAGCTATGTTTTATGGCTGGGGGATTCTTATTGGGAACTGGCAGACGGAGGGTTGCACTGACCACAATGATGCTCCCAAGAGCCGATGGGGGTATTACAGTGCTGGACTTTGAGTTATACTATTTAGTAGCCCAGTTACAGTGGCTCACTCAAGCGGTGGCTCAGGAGTTCCGGGCCTGGATGGTCCAAAGGGTCAGTGGGTTCCACACCATATACTGTCCTTTATAGTGCTGCAGCTGCAGCTGTTCCTAGAGCATCTTACCAGCAAAGAGCGGACACAGATTGTGCTGGAACTGGAGTCAGCGTAGAGCTGGATTTCCCCGCCCTTATACCCCGGAAATTCCGCTGGGTATATGTGCTGCCCTCCCGCATGGCGGGGACTGGGCGGCATTGGCTGAATACGAGGCGCAAGGAGTGCAGGTGCTGGGAGATCTGTATGAAGATGGAGCGTTGTTGTCATTTCAGGCTCTGCAGGACTGATATGGCCTCCCTCGAGGAGATTACTTACTGCACTCAGCATTGAAGGAAGGGACTGTCGGGACCACAGACTTCAATGGCATGGCAGTATGTGGTGATGGCTGTGGGAACATTCAAGGCCATTACGTGTCTTTACAGGTGCATGTTGACTGAGGGCTGGACCCATTGCGAGAGCTGCAGGGGAAGTGGGAGGCAGATCAAGGTAAAGAGATCCCTGAGAAGAGATGGGCTTAATTGGTAAGGAGAGCCTGGAAAAGCACTAGGAACGCCAGATTCCAACTGGTCCACTTCCTTATTCTGCACAGGGCATATTTGACCCCTGCCAGGATTAATCAATATTTTAAAACGGATACTGCCCAAAGCCCGCGGTGCAGTGTGGAAGGGGCAAACTTTCAGCATATGATGTGAAGGTATTACCAATTGGGAACGTACTGGGAGGAAGTGGTCGATTTGCTTTGTGGGATTACAGACCTAAATATGGAACCTGATCAGTCAGGGCACTTGTTTATTACACTGGTTCCTACATACCTCTAAAACGAAAGAGACAAGTAAGTTTATAGACTTAGGCCTGTTGCTGGCTAAGAGAGAGATCACTTCGCACTGGAAATCAGCGTGGGACAAATTGTGGGAGCCTTGCGGACTGATAATGATAAAGCACTGGAGGCAGCAAGGACATGGGAGGCACTGGTAGTGGCAGTGCAGGTACCTGAGGTGGATTCGGATATTTGGCTCAGCCCTGGAAGCTCTGACGGACTCACCAGACTCCAAGGGAATAGTAGAGTAGCGCTGGACATACCCTGTGGTACGACTGATGGACTGAAATAGTAATAGGTTAGCCTGTACTGTATTGCTGTGGCTGAGTTACCTATAACGGAGGGGTTAAATGTTCCTATTTTTCTGAGCTGCGAAGAGTTAGGGCACACCGGTGGTATGGGGTAGGCGGGGAGGGAGCAGGGTGGGGACGGGTTTGAGTTTTTCTCTTATACTGTTCAGTTGATGTACAGTTATCAGTTCTTGACTGCTAGCCGGAACTGGACTCCTGATCGAGCTGAGGGACCCTACAATGCTTGGTCAGAGAAACCTATCACTTAGTAGTTGATGTTTTTTTACCCTTTGAGCCATTTTGAACTGACATTGGGATGCTGAGATGACAGAGATGGCAATGTCGCATAATGAATAACTGTAATACTGTAGCATGAGCCAGTTGTTAATTGAAAATGAAAAAAATTTATAAAAAAAAAATGGGTTGTTGCTGTCAAGGCTTGTTGGTGCTCCGGCCGGACACTGACCCTCAGCACTCAAAATCCTTTGTGGGACAGTTCGTATCGGGCTCCTGGTCATTCTCAACATCTCCTTGTCCCATGGCTGCAGAGTCAAGGTCTCCCTCTTCACACCTGGAGCACCCGACATCATACCCGACATCTGGTGCCACAACTATGGCGTGGGCCTCTAGGTGGTCAGAATATATCACTAGGCACTTCTGACTGCTTGTGTATGCTTTACTGATGCACATCTCTATGTTCAATTTTCCAAATAAATTATAAGACCAATTACAACATTCATAACATGAACAAAGTTACAAGGCAATGAAGGACAATGTGGTTGTTTATTTTCAAAATGTGTGCAATCCACTGCTGAATTGTGCTGTACGCAGATGGGAGGCCTCTTATGGCCTGATCACGTTGTCCCCAAACAATCAGGTGCAAATTTTGCTCGTTAAGGAGTTTAGTGCCCTAGAAAGGGCAACAATAAACAAATAGCACACATTAACCTCCGTCCTATATCGCTGCTTTCCCAATCAATTTGGGGCCGTTTTCACCTGCTACAAGTCTTGGGAACACACAACCGCAATTTGAGCCCCAATTGTAATCCTGTTTTGGGCGCGTGAAGCGACGTTACCTGGGCCCTTGTCTGAGCGCGTTTCATGGCTGCAAGTCATGTACAGCTCACTCTCATTAACATGCTTAAAATCCTTTAAGTCCCTCGGACACAAAGCAGAAGTATACTGCTTTCTGAGCAATTACAGGGCCAGAAGGACAGCTCAGATGGCTACCCTGGCACGTGACAGTGCTGTCAAAACAAGTCGCTGGCTCCTCAAAAAATTCCTGGCAAACACAAGTCTGTTTTTCACACTTACATGAGCTTGCTTTTTAAAGCACACAATCTGGTGCAGCTCTGCAGAAAAGTTGTCCATATGTCCATTATCCATCAATTATAATTGTAAATTTGTTTTACGTTGTTGGGAAGAATGCGAAAATAAAGTAATGATGGGGGATTACTAATCTGAGCATGCTGGCGCAGGGCAGAGTTTAAAAATAGCGAATAACGGGTTTTCGCACAACATAAAGCACAATATTGAGAGAAAATAAGGGGCAGATTTATGATAACTGGCGCATCCCCAGGGATGCGCCAGTTATTTTGCGCCGCTGCTCCGCCACCCATGGTGCGCCGCATTTACAATGCTGCGCACCATGGGGCAAAAACAGCACAGATGCGTGACGCATCTGTGCCGTAAAGGTGGCGCATTGCTGGAGTTGCGTCGCAAGCGCGACGCAGCTCCAGCAAGGCTCGGGGGTGCCCCATCTTTACAATGCTGCGTCAAGACCTACGCCTGCTTCAAGCAGGCGCAGGGTTTTGACGCAGCATTGGCCTGAAAGTGACTGAGTGAAATCTCATAGATTTCACTCAGTCACTTTTGCGAGGCGCACCTGCCCCGGAACGCCCACCCTGCGCCTGAACGCCCACAAGTGGCGCAGGGCTTTACAAAGTGACGCATCTGCCTAGATGCGTCACGTTGTAAATGGGTCGTAGGGATGCGCCACGTTACGCCGCAGTTGCGTCACGCAAACGTGGCGCATTCCCAACATAAATCTGCCCCTATATCTTCTCTGAAAATTTAGAAAAACTTGAGAATGTTATTGTTTGCCTTTTGCTTATTACAGGGTAGACTTTAAATACAACACTCAGCTTGGCGATACTTTTGTAGCCCCCAAAAAGAGAGCTGGAAGACGGGTTCGCTTTTTATAAAGCAATGCTTATGGACACAAGAACAATCAAAGTTTGTTTTTATATATATAAATACCATTTTAGAGAAAATACGATGCTCACCGACATTTTAAAATATTGTTTCGACCAACCAATCAAACTGTCTAATAAAAGTCACTCTACATTTTGAATCCTCATCATAATCCCTATTCTGCACTTTAATAGTGCAAAATCGCTTAACATCAACACATTTTACATCAAAAGTTAAATGCCACATGTTAATGGCGTTGCTTTGACAATTTCATTTCCAGTGTCAAAGTGGATTTCCCCATGGTCCACAGGACTGAAGCCGAAGAGGTAGGGCCTCATTTATGAGGCTGTGCGTCACTTTTACGCCACTGGTGCGTCACTTTTTGTGACGCACCGGTGGTGTAAAAAATGCACCTTGTTGCACCATATTTACAAAATGACCCATCTAGGTAGATGCGTCACTTTGTAAACCCCTGCGCCACATTATACCTGCGCCAGGTATAATGTATGCAAGGGGGGCGTTTTGACGCAAGAAAGGGTCATGGAAGTGACGCAGTGAAATCTATAAGATTTCACTATGCCATTTCTTGGCCGCTAATGCGTCAAAATCTCACGCCTGCCTCATGGCAGGCGTAAGACTGACGCAGGTACTAACAACATGGGACTTGCCCATGTGAAAGTACACATTGCTGGAGTTGAGTCACTTTTGTGACACACTCCAGCATGCGTCACTTTTGCACCTACAGATATGTCAGAAATACTGACGTATCTGTAACTCCTTGCGACATGATGCGTCATACTGTAAATATGATGCATCGTTAGGGTGGCAGGGAGAGCGCAGTGAAAAGTGACGCATCGCTGTTTTCACACAGCGATGCAGCACTTTTCATAAAAAATGAGGCCCGTAATGTTTAGCGATACCCTAAGCCAGTTGTCCCTGAAGGTGAGGACAGGTTGACAGAGTAAACTCACGTTTATATGTTTGGCCATAGCACTTTAGGTGGCATATGTGAAAGCCCCTATCGCCACTACAACGTCACTATTACCATCTTTGTGGTGGCAATAGGGGCTGCTCCGTATTTATAAGGCAGCGTTAAGCCACTTAAAGTGGCTTATCACTGCCGTGTAAATAAGGTCCCCTTTCAGCTTTCACGCTATGCTTAGCGTGAAAGGGGTAGGCAGTGGGTATTGCAGTGGGAGTTCCACTGCAACACCCATTCATTTTGATGCTGCCCCCTATGTTCAAGAACATAGGAGGCAGCGCCAAAATTAAGTAAATCCTGGTCTTAATTTGGCGAAATGAGGAGAAATACATTATTCCTCCTCGTTTTTCCAATTGGTCTATTTATGTACAGGAAGGTGTCCCTTTCTGTACATAAACAATCTTTAAAACAAAATGACATTTTGTAATTTTTATGTGTGCTGCATGAAGCAGCACACACGAAAGTGACAGAATGGCATTTTAGGATTGTTTACGTGCAGGAAGGGACACCTTTTATATTTGGGATTGCTGACTGCATGGCAATCCGCTGCCATGCTGAAACGCTTTACTACACTGTGAGATGGACGGTGGCTTCCGTTCGCTTGGAATATTCCGGTAGTATCGCATGAGCTCGGAGGTGGGCCACATCACAACTAGTCAGCATGTCACATATTATTCAGTTTACACAATGTGCCGGGCT
This sequence comes from Lissotriton vulgaris, assembly GCF_964263255.1. Taxonomy (NCBI): domain Eukaryota; kingdom Metazoa; phylum Chordata; class Amphibia; order Caudata; family Salamandridae; genus Lissotriton; species Lissotriton vulgaris. The sequence goes on along the minus strand of NW_028244302.1, from coordinate 782,042 downwards.
CCCCTCATCCTCCTTATTTTTTATCTTTTTAGGAACTCCGCTGCTTCTCATAAAGAGAGACTACCCCTTAAGTCCCAATCATCCATACCTTTAAGGTTAATGCTCGAGATCCTGCTCTAAAGTTACTATGATTAGCTGACACCATCAGCGAGCAATCCCAACACAAACGATTGTATGAACCTTGTAAAAGGTTTCATAAGTACATTGCTACTTGATGAAGGCACAAGTCCGAAAAGCTGGTAGGAATACATCACTAGCCATGACAGATATATGAATATGAAAAAAAAAACATTTTTACATCTATACAGTATTTCATTTGTGATGTCAATATTTATATTTGATTGAAAGGACTCTGTATGTATAGATCAATGACTATATAGTACACATGTAACTGCATCAATTGACAATGGACTCCAACAAGAGAGTGGGCACACAATCTTTGATCTTATTAATGAAAGTATAAATCTCTTTCCCCTTTTTTAAATGCAAAAAAAAAATAATTGAATAAAAATGAATTTCGAATGACATAAATTTGTGGGTGTTTACATATTTGTTTGTGTTAACATGATAGTCCACTATTTATTGTGTTTCCTATTTGTTTATTTCATATATAGGGACACCTTCCTACACATAAACAATCCTCCCCTGCATGCAAGCACCCTTGCACTGTGGTGCAAGGGTGCCTAGGTTAGCGCTAAGTTGCTAAACTTAGCACCATCGCAAGGGGAAACATAAGACTGCACCACATTCTTGTAAATATGGTGCAGCCTTGAGTTTCAGAAGTGGCAGAGAGGGGCGTTAGTCCAGAAAGGCTAATGCCTCTCTCAGTCACTTCTTTGTACATACGGCCCTAAATCCTTTTAATTAAATTGGTGGAAGATGGTCGTGGACGCATAAACCTTGGAATGCACGCCTGCCGCTGGTGGAAGATCCAGACCCCAACATGCCTGAGGGCACAAAGCATGCTGCGGGGTCAGAGATATCTTTCTAGCCCTGGAAATGCTTTGTACATAGATTACAGTGAGTGTGGTGGTCAGATGCAGTGGGTCAAACTGGAAAGGACTTATGCCCAAGGGCTGTGTAAATAAGTGCAGCAATCGAGACGGGCAGGTGAGGTGCCCCCAAGAGTCATAGATCCTTTCTGCTCCCTCTGGATTTGTGTACAAGATGCATATCTGCCATTGTCCAGATTTTGGTCGGCACTACTGTATGCAATATCTGGAGGATAGGTCCAGGATTCTAGCAGATAAGACATTCTACTAAATGATCTACTCAGTGCAGCAGTGGCCAAGAGCTTTAGCAGACTGAAGGAGATTTATAAAGATTTTGTAGACTTGGGCACATAGGTACATTCGCTGGAGCAGAAAATAAAAGAAAGAAACATTGGTGAAGAAGAGTTCAGAGCTCATGTGTTGCTCATCAAAGAAAAGAACATGATCCTGCAGTAGACATAAGTAGACTAAGGACATAGCTCACAAATATATAAAGGTCAGAATGGAGTGGAAGGCAGAATATATGTGTAGGACCTCTTCAGAGCCTTCTAGGAAGAGTAGGTAATACCCCGGTCGGCACTGACAGAGCATACCCGACGGCAGCCAGGTCAAATAAGAGTACAACACCTAAGGAAATACTGGCTCACATTCATACCTTTGAGGATAAACAACGGATTATGGCAGAGGTACGTGGTAGTTGCGTTAACTCATTCAATTAATCCTGCTCTTCCAGTACATCTCACTGGTTTCATTACAAAAGAGAAGAGCCTTCTACCAGTGATGGCCCTTTTGATCTCACCAGATGTGAAATAATGCTGGGACATCCACTTAGGATCTACTTCACCTGGAAGGAGAAGCAATGGACAAGAAGTTCCTCATAGGAGCCAGGAGGTCTTGGGACTGGAGAAGCAGGGGGACCAATCCCATGGCATAGGTAAGAATGAAACATTGCTACAGAAGTTCAGCATTATTAGAGGGAAAGTTGTATCAGTATGAAATGGGGTTATTAGTTGAGGGCAGTAAGTATCTACATCAAGTAATAATCACAATTCTTGTCACTTAAGGCAGAAAGTCACTGCATCATGAGTTTACCCTCTGCTATCTACGGCACAGAGCAGACAAGCTCAACTTAATAGTAATATGTAAAGTATTTACACAGTACCAAAACAGTAATCCAGTCAAAATAAAAAACAGTCCAAACCCCCAAAAAAATTAGAAAACAGAGTAGCATTTAATAAATTGAATGACATTAATATGACAATAATCCAATAGGGGAACCTGTGATTTGAGTTTTTTGAGTTTTGAGTAGAAGTTGCGCGTAAAAGCACAAAGCACCTTCCATAGTAAATAGTTGCTTTAGACATGGACCAGGGCACAGTTTTGAGGCTGACTGTGATGGAGCACAGTTCAAATACACCAACTAAGCTTGTCCTGGTCAAAGATTTTACCTTCTGACTTAGGGGTGATACAGAGTTTGGAGGATAGGGTACTCTGTCAAGACGGGCGGACCTTCATTATGTCGATGGCAGAGAATACAGACACACACAAAAAGGAGGTAATGCACATTAACTGCGGCACAGCCTCCCACTTTTTATTTTTAACAGTACCAGCCCTGGGGATTATTAAATAGTTTTTAGACACCCCACGAGCCAGGTCCTTTTTAACTTTCACTCAATTTTAATGACCCCACCTCACACTCACATAATCAACCCCTCATGTACACCACACATAGTCCACCAAGAGGTCCCACGCAACCGTAGGTCGTAGCAAGCCATACCCCGGAGAGGGGTACGATGACCCCGATGATGAAGCATGACACCAAAGGGCCTGTTGGTGTGTGAGGGGACCTAAAAAACAGTAGGGTGCTCCCCATTGCGGAGACCACACCTACGACCCGAGGAGTGGATTCTTTTTGTTTATTTAAAGGCAGAGAATACTCAGTCCCTGACATCGAAATAAACTTCCAACGGCTGATCCCACTTTTGGTTATCGTTTTGGACAAAGAAGATTACGTTTGCTCTGCGGCTCTGTCATGTTGCCAAAGCTGCTTGTCAAACCTAGAATTCATTGGCAGGAACCACATTGATGGCAGTTCCTGTCAATGCTAAGTGATGTCTGCTGGGCCAGGAGATGTCTCAGAATGTTGCAGTCAGGGACTCTGTCAGTGTAACAGAGTACTATACTCTGCAGCTCTGATGGAGTAAAATCCTAACCGCCAAACTCTAAATCAGTCCTTTAGTCTTTTAAGTCCCAATCCATAACTAGATTACACTTCTGAAGCCCTCCACACCATTAGAGGATGCGCTTAGAGTCTCACAGAAAGGAAGGAAGTGGCCAACATGAGAGACAAGTCCCGCTCCAGTTACCACTGGTCGGCTGGGCAGTTTAGTCACATGCTGTGTACCTCTACCTTTAACAGAAGGTCAGCCTTTTGACCCTTGGAGTCCCCTTTTTTGTTCTGAGTAAAGAGAGAGCAAGAGCAAGACCAGTCTTCCAGACTCTTGACACATGGAAGCTTTGATGATCCGGAATGTTTATGCAGAAATTATGCACCAAGTTTAATGTACCTGTAATTACCCTCTAAGACATCACATGAATAATCATCATTTGGTATACTATTCATTAGTGCCAGTGTGATGTTCATTTTACTATGTGTCCCTCTATGTCATGGAAGTGATCTACGATACATATATGTAGTTCAGTGTTTTAAATCTTCATTGGCAGTCCAGCATGAGAATGAAATAAAGTATGGGGATGAGGGGCACCTTCTTGTTCTTTTTTGGAGAACTCCCTTGCAGACTAATTCCATTTCACATTTAAAAGTGTATGGATGAACCAAATAAGTATTTGTCACTTCTCACTGCTCAGCTAATCCTGGAAATAAATGGCTGACCATCTGTGCCATGCACATTGGCCAATTTGAAAATATTTAGAGTGGCTGTTCAGAGGATAATCACCACACTTGGGATGTCCAACCAATTGCCTTCATCCACGTATTTGATGGAGCAAGGTTCCATACGCAAAGAGACTTGCTCGGATTCAATCCTCTCTAAATAATATGTAATTTGCTAATCAGCATGTTTTGTTTCTAGTATTTAGGGGAAGCTTTTCTATGTGCTTTTACTAACAGTAACTCGAATGCATTAAAATGGCTCCCGAAAACACGGGAACTATACTGCGCATGCGTCTGCCACACTCACGTGGTGTGACGTATCTTTCGCTTTAGTGGGAATTCTTTGCAGCTGCGCACTAGAATTAAGATGGCCGCTTCATGTCTTACATACTAAAGCACCTGATACTGTTTTAACTAAACTTTATTTGTTCTGCTTAACAATTAATCCTATAGTTAAAATAAAGTATTGGGAATAGAGTAGAGATAAGTGGTACACAGTGCATTCATTTATTTCCATGTTCTAAATTGTTTCTCTTTGACTTTGCTGCTAGCTCATATTTGGGCCTGACAAGTGCTTACTGAACTCCATCTTGAAAGAGCTGCGTCTGCGCAGAGGACCTCTAAATCTCGGAAGCATTGGCAGTGAAAAGCAGCCAAGTCCCGACTTACTTGTAATATTCCTGGGAAGATGACTGCCTGACCACTGAAGAGCAGCTGATCAAATACATTGTGTATAAATTGAAACATTTATTGCTGGGTGGAATAAAAGTGCATGGGAAAGTAAAATTATGGGCGGGAACATTGATCTAATTAATGAATGAAGATAATCTCATAACTGGTATGATGTGATGACCTCTCCTCGTCTTTCTGACCAATCAAATCAAGGGAATACATGAATTCACAGCACTGGGGGGTGGTACATTGCCCTGGAAAATGGTATAACTAAGGCAGGCTTAGCTAGTTAGATTGTCCAACTTGTCCGAGTAGCGGACCTGTCACTGACCGAACACATGCTTTAGGAGATCAAGAGAAGAGATCCTGATGGAGCACTCTGTCAGAAGAATCAGAAATTGCTGAGGGAGAAGAATCGATAACCCAATCGGGGTCCGACTGTTAGGCGCAGAGAGGGGTCTGACGCTGGCGTTGCACTTAGCTGAGGGTACCTGTCCTGACCTGCATCTGTCCTGTCCTGATCCACATTGGTCCACACTTGTCTTGTTCTGATCTGCACCTGTTCTGTTCTGTTGGCACCTAAACTATCAGGAGTCCTGTTTCTTTGTCCTAGCCCGTGGCCAGGGTTGGTCTTCACACCATTCTAGGTAAATATAAATCTGTGTGTGAATGTCATTGTATTGTTTCCCTTTCTCACCTTTCCCTTGTATCAATGCCTAAAAGAAATCTCGTAATATTTCTACAAATTATTTCATTAGTTATTATCTTCCTAATTGAAAGGGCTTTAACTGAGCTTGTATGGACTCTGACATTTAAGACTTTGCATAGATAAAGATTTTAAACCTTTCATGAGTCTGTGGTTATTTTATGAAGGTAAATGTTATTTTTCTACCTATTATTCTAACAACTTTGATCCCTTAGGACTTTTAATACAGGTGACAAGGATTGATAAGTCAAGGTGTATAGGTATAAGTCCTAAAGTGAATACAATCCTGATAGGAAAATGGTAAGGCCGGATTACCTGTTCAAAGTGTGCATATTTATGGGCTCAGGTGAGTATGGTAATTGAGCAGGTAACTCAGCGCGCCATCATGTGTCTTCTGGAGATGGATAATTTTTGGGGATGAAATATTTATTCATTTTAATCATTTTAAGTCTCTCGACATTTTGAGAAAAGAGGCTGGTTCCTATCAGCTGTGGCAACTTTCCTGCTGATCACAGGTTCCAAAGATACACTGGTTATGTGGGACATGCTTCCAGACACCAAGATTGTGCTCACCTGGATGTTAAAAGCAAACATAGCTTCCATAACTCGGATTACAGAGACCCAAAAGTGGTGTAGCGATGGGCAATTTAAAAACATATGCTCATCATCCACTTTTTCCTGATGGCATTTCGGAAGGCACGGAATCGCCCCCTTCACAAATTTGGAAAGCTTTAACGGAGACCAATATACCCTGTGGAGACAAAAAATGTGATTTCATCTAAGGTTTTTAGGTTGAACTGTGGAGTATAGAAAATTATAAGATACTTACCATATTTCTTCCGTACTGGATCCCGGGAAGCATTCTCCCCACAGCTACGATGGAATGTTGAAATCGTCATCTGCCAGATCCATCAGGAGCCAATATATATTTGTTGCCTCTTTCTCCTTCCCAATTTTCTTGCTCAAAGTTGTCTCCAGCTCATTAGATAAACCAACCGTAGTGCCAACTGCCTGAGTCCAGCTCTTTATTTGCAGGTATTTAAACTTTAATATATCATTGCCAGTGATATTTCTCAAATTATCCCAGTACAACAGGGAGCCCTTTGGTATGAGTTGCGCCTAGTGAATATCCCAGCTGTTTTTAACGGGGTTACTAAAGAGTCCCTAGTTCATTCGGGTGACCCTGTGGCATCCCAAATAGGCGCCATAGCACTATAATAACTGATTTTCAATAGCTTTCTGATCTTAGACCAAGTAGAGGCTAGCCCAATAAGGGACTTTAGTCCTATTTTTTTGACGAATCTCAGGTCCCCCAATTTGTATACGAAAGCTTGGTCTCCTCCTTTTACATCTGACAGCATTTCTCTGAACATTCTCCCAATGTCAGAGCTGTCCGGTTTACCCATGAGCATTTATCCTGCCCTTATTGAGAATGTCCATTCATAAAGGACCTAGGGCCCGATGTAGGTAAATCTCATTTACCGACGCTAGAATACAGAATTTTAGCGATTCGGTATTCTAGATTCGGTAAATGAGATGTAGGTAATAATTCAGTAATTTTTACCGAATCGGTATTTACCGATTCGGTAATTGCCATTGATTCATATGGGCCTTGAGGTCCATAGGAATCGATGTCAATTACTGAATCGGTAAATACCGATTTTGTAAAATTACCGAATTGTCAAGGGGGACAGGGTGTCACTTTGACACCCTGTTGCACCCCTGATTCTGGCTTGTGTGCCATAAGAAAAACATACATGCCCGTGCCACATGGCACAGGTGTACATGGCACAGGTGTACATGCACAGATGTGCATGTACACAGGAATTCGTTATTTACCATGAAATAGTATTTCATGGTAAATAACGAATTCTTAAGGGCCTGTGGCACTGTTTTCAGTGTCACCTACATCTAGATTTACCGATTCGGTAAATTTACCGATTCTGTATTTTACCGAATCAGTAAATTTACCGAATCGGTAAATATTAGGCCCCCTACATCTCAGTCTCTAAATACAGGTCGGTACCGGCCGAAATTGGCTGTTACCGACTGGTATTTGGCGACCTACATCTGGCCCCAAGTCTGGCAAGCACAATCCTCCCTTATTTTTCTTTCTGCATAGTTATTTCCAGGCTATTCTAATACCTTTAGAGGCCTATTTGAACTGTTTGTTTTTGCCTGCACTTTTTTAGACTCTCTTCTCTTAATTCTTAGGGTATATTTTGGAACAGGAAAAGGAGTTTAGGTAACAAAATTATTTTTACTAGGTTGACTGTACCAATTAATGTCAAAGGAAGAAATGCCCAGCTCTTTAGAGAATTGCAAATTTCTTTGCTAACCTTATAGAGATTGGTGTCTGTAATGTCTTCGATATTCTGCGTGATCATGATGAACAAATATCATATCTGCTTTTTTGTTGTGCATATGTTCGTATTCAGATTCCAGGCCATGCACTCCAACCCTGGACTCATTGATATCATGACCGGGCACCCGGCCGTACTGTTGTGCTTCATTCCACACAATTGGAATTGCTGTATCTAGGTCCGATGTGTACACCATCATATCATCTGCATACAGAGACACCTTCTTTTCCCAACTTTTATACTTGAAGGGGAGCATCCCAACATGTCTTCTAATCTTTTTGGCTAGGGGCTCTATGTATAAATTAAAAAGCAACGGTGATAGTGGATACCCCTGCCTTGTTCCCCTTCTCACTTTAACTGGTGGATAGAGGTTCCCATTCACTAAAATTCTGGCTGTGGGGGGTTTGATAGATCGAGCAAACTGTCCCGCAGAACTTTTCTCCCAAGTTAGACTTCTTCAATATGTGCATTAAATAGGCCCAGTTAACTCTGTCAAACGCCTTTGTGGCATCCAACATAATGATGGCCAAGGGTATTTTATGGAGAGTCTCTAAATCTATAGCTCCGATCAGATTATATGTAAGATCTCGAATACCCCTCCCCTGGATAAACCCTTTCAGGTCTGCATGCAACAGATCGCCCATGGCCCCATTTAACCTCTCTGCTAAAATCTTGGCAAAGAACTTAAGCAGAGAGAATGGTCTGTATGATTCACAGTGACTCAGTGGGTTCAGAGGTTTGAGAATTAGCCACAGTAGCTTCATTCCACGAGTTTGGCATCTTCCTGCCCTTTTCGAAGATTTGAGAGAATGACTTTTCCATAACTGGGGTTAGAACCTCCATTAAAGATGTATATAATTCCGCTGGCAGGCCATCCGGCCCTGGCGCTTTACCTCTTTTTCCTGCCTTAATTTCTTTCTTGATCTCACTTATGCTTATCGGGCTGTTTAGGATATTGGACTTCTCTTCACTGATTTTCTTTAGAGCACAACTGTCTAACCAGTCCTTTATCTCCTCCTCTTGGGAAGTTAAATCTTCCCTATATACCTTCTCAAAGTGCTTTTGAAAAGTCTCTTCATTCTCAATAGGGCTCTTGAGTAAGTTCCCAGAGACATAACACTTAACTTCGTTGATGTTGCCTTTAGATAGCTATTGTTTGGTCTTCCAAGCAAGAAGTTTACCACACTCTTACCCATACTCAAAGAGGGCAAGCTTGCTAGCCTGCCACCTCTTCCTTAAATTACCATCTATCACCCCTGCCAGTTCTAATCTGAGGGATTGCAGTTCTTTCAACGTGCCTACGGCCTGTGAAGTGTTTCCATGGGAGATAGGTCCTTGATAATTCTTTTGAATTTTACCCTCTATCTCCTCTACCTCAGCTCTATACTTTTTCTGTCTGGTGATTTGTATGGATGATATCAATCCTCTCAGGAAGACTTTATAAGTGTCCCACACGATTTCAATTGAAGCACTATCCATGTTAGTTAAAAAAAATGTTTTCTGTTTCTATAACTAATTGCTTGATCACTTCCTCCTCAAACTGGATGGCACGATCTAGAGTCCATCTTCTATTGGTCAACTTGCTTGGGATTTTTAGAGCTAGAGTTACAGCCGAATGGTCAGAGAGGAGCCCACCAAGATGTTTTGTATCTTTCACCCAGTTTTTCAACTCAAGACTGACCAGAAACAGATCTGTTCTAGAGCTTTGACCGTACTTTTTTTATGATACCCTCTCCTGCTTCCCATTCTGTCTCTCCATATATCAAGCCATCCTAACTGTTTCATGGCATTTTTTAGCGTAGATCTCATTTTACAGTTTTGAGAAGCTCTGCTTTTTAATGACCTATCCAGAACTGGATCCAGAACCAAATTATAATCACCTGCCAAATTGACAGGATCAGAGAAATGTAATAACTCAGAGAGTAAACCCCTTAATGGAGCTGGATCATCCCATTGTTGACTTTCCTGTGAAGATTTGAGTTGCTGCTAGGACAACTCAGTTTCAGACTCACTTGTCTCCATGACTCAAGCCACGGCAGTGCCGAGAGACATGGGCTTTGGTTTTGGTGGTAGTCATTAATTAAGAGGTGATCTTCCTCCCAGCCACCTTCTGCCCACAGGAGGGTGCAGCAGGTATGTCATGTTTTCAGAAAAAGGATGAGGAGTTGATTGCAGTGGTGGCCTTTTTCTTGTCAGGAACCTCCTTCTATGATGCATCTTCTTTACTTTGTGTATGGGTTACCACCCAGGGCAAGCAGAAACACTTAGCAGAGGACACTACTATCACTGTCAGCTGAATCAGAGTCTTTTCTCCATCTCAGTATTATGTCTGATATCTCTTGCACATGCAGGCAATAAAACCTAAGCAGGAAGTCAGTGAGCCTTTGGCAATCTACTCCATTCAATGTAATACTTCTCATCATCATCCCTAATGTGTAAGAAAAATGTATCAATGCATTAATTAACTTTATTTTTTGCTAGACATTACACAAGAAAAGCGAAGTTGATATCCAGGCAGGGCACATGAGACCGTTTTGTGAAGGAGGGGGAGACAGACAATAAAGAAAATCATGAAATAATAGCCAGTTTATCTTCAGGGCCTCTGGAACCCATATGAGAAGCTGGAAAAAATCTAATATTTTAATTAAACAATAGTTGGTGTCCCTCAAGGGCCCATGAGACTCCAATGGGAGTCAGGCAATAACTAAATATGTGAATTACATCATAGGTGGTGTCCCTCTATAACCCATAGGACTCCTATGGAAGGTTGGCAAAAATAGATTTAAAAAAAAATATTTGCTGATGTTTCTCCAGGGCCCTCGGGTCTCCTACAGGAGGCAGGGGAAGACAAAATCCACTACATTAATCAAAATCGTTGTACTACAGGCTATTACAATGAGCCACAAACACAAAAACATATATCAGGAACAATATATTAGGAAAAAAAATGAAAAAAAATTGCATGGGATTCTCAATATTAATACTCCTAGACAATGGAATAAAATTATGAATCATCAAAAACACCCACTGTCTCAAGAAAATTGTGGTCGCTTACGACATGGCATGGCCCAGCAAGGAAGTATGCTAAAGAGTTATTTAGATTACGCTGCAGAAATCGGAGTTATTTTGGTAATTCTACGTTGCATTTTGACATGGAATTTTTGATAATCTAACCTCAGGACAACCCAACGCCGCAGGCCCTCCTGCTGTAGTATCTGTGCCCCCTCGTTGCTGCTCGTGACTCCGTTTTTGCCCTCCTGTGCCTCTGATTGTGTGCTTTGGTTTTGGTCTGTATCTCCGTTTTTCCCCCCCTGTGCCTCTGATTGTGTGCTTTGTTTTTAGACTGTATCCCTGTTTCTCTTGCACGTTGCTCCCCTGGTGGGACCCCCCCTCCGCTCCCCGCTCCCCGCCGCCGTGACATCGCGGCCCGCCCCCTTTTCTTTCTGTGTCCTCCACGCTCCCGCCTTCCAGCTGCTCCTCCCTCCCACTTCGCCTTAAATGGAGACGGTGCGTACGCGCAGTGGTCACGCGCAGCGGGTGCGCCGATTGTGCGCCAAAGGCGCGCCAAAGGCAAGCCCGTCTGCGCCCGTCCCAGCCTGGACCTCGCCCAGCTCCAGAAATCCTGGTACTCGCCGATGCCAGGGCACCCGACGTACTTACGATGCCGCAACCCTCCACGCACTCAATGCCGGACTGAACCCCGCCTGCTACTGAGCCACCCCGAAACGCACCCACGGACCCTTCACCTACCAAGCCTGCAAGTTCACCTGCCTCCGGACCTGCACCGCACCCGCCAAGCCGAGCACCAGCAGCAACCACCTCAAGTGCATCCTGCTCAACACCCGCTCCGTCCACAGACACGCCGCCGAGCTCTGTAACCTGCTCGACATAACATCACCAGACGTCACCTCCTCACTGAAACCTGGATGAACGCCTCCTCAGTGCCCGACATCACCATCGCCATCCCGGACGGATACAATCTCACCCGGAGGGAACGCGCCAACCAGACGCCATCGTACACAAGAACACCATCCGCATCACGACTAGCTCTGACGACACTTCCACCGCCGCCGAACACCTCCACTTACAGATACACACCGACCCCAAGACCACCCTCAGAGGTACCCTCATCTACAGACCCCCAGGACCACACACACAATTCAGCGAAGACATCACAGACTTCGTCAGCCCGCACGCCCTCCCCTCCATTGACTACATCCTCCTAGGGGACCTCAACTTTCACCTGGAGAACAACAAGGACAACAACACCACCACCCTGCTGGACAACCTCGCCACCCTCGGACTCAAGCGACTGGTGAACACCCCCACCCACTACGCTGGCCACACGCTTGACCCAGTCTTCTCCTCCAGCAAGTACATCTCCTTCAGCCATTCCACCGGACTTCATTGGACTGACCACAGCTGCGTCCACTTCAGCTTCACCACCTGCAACAGATTGCTCGCAGGAACTGGAACAAGATCACCGCTGACCAGCTCACCACCTCCCTCAGCCAGAACCCTCCCGCCAGCACAACGGAACCCCGACGAAGCAGCCAACAACCTCACACAGTGGATCACCAACTGCGCAGACGACCTCGCACCACTGAAGACCCCTCCCAGCGGACACTGCAGAAAGAAAGCCTCTTGGTTCACTGACGAACTTAAGGACTCCAAGAAGAACTGCTGCACCCTCGAGAAAGCCTGGCGCAACGACCAGACCACAGACAAAATGACTGCCCTGAAGCACGCCACTCGCAAGCACCACCAGCTGATCCGCACCACCAAGAAGACAGCATTCAAAGAACGACTGGACAACAACACCCACAACAGCAAGGAACTCTTCAGCATTGTCAAAGAGCTCTCCAACCCCAGCGCCGGAAACAACGACATCGTTCCCTCGCAAGACCTCTGCGACTCACTCGCCTCGTTCTTCCACCGCAAGATCGCCGAAATACACAACTGCTTTGGCGCACCAACCACGCACCCAACCACCGAATCAACGCCCACCACCACCACCCTCTGCGCCTGTACTCCGGTCAGCACCGAAGAAATCACCCGCACGATGAACACCATCCACTCCGGATCCCCAACCGACCCCTGCCCCCACCACGTCTTCAACAAGGCCGACTCCATCATCGCACCCGAACTCCGGGACGTCATCAACGCCTCCTTCAACACCGCCACCTTCCCGGACAGCTGGAAGCACGCCGAGCTCAGCGCCCTCCTGAAAAAAACAGCAATGGACCCCACCGACCTCAAGAACTTCCGCCCCATCTCGCTCCTCCCTTTTCCAGCCAAAGTCATCAAGAAGACCGTCAACAGACCGGCTTCCTCGAGACGAATGGATCCCTCGACCACTCACAGTACGGCTTCCGAGCCAACCACAGAACCGAGACCGCCCTCATCGCAGCCACTGACGACATCAGGTCCCTGTTCGACACCGGGGAAACAGCGACCCTCATCCTCCTGGACCTCTCCGCAGCGTTCGACACTGTCGGCCACCGCACCCTAGTGCAACGCCTCAGCAACATCGGAATCCAAAAGAAGGCACTGGAGTGGATCATCTTGTTCCTCGCCGGAAGAACCCAGAAAGTCCGCCTCCCCCCGTTCAGATCCGAGGCCACAGAAGTCATCTGCGGCGTACCACAGGGATCATCACTCAGCCCCACCCTCTTCAACGTCTACATGAGCCCCCTCACAGCCATCGCACGTAAACACAACCTCAACATCATCTCCTACGCCGATGACACCCAGCTGATCCTCTCCCTCACCAACGACCCAGCCACCGCCAGAACCAGCTTACACAAAGGGATGAGAGACGTTGCTGAGTGGATGAAGAACAGCCGCCTGAAACTGAACTAAGACAAGACGGAAGTCCTCATCCTGGGGTCATCGCTCTCCGCCTGGTTGCCTCCGGCCCTGGGCACCGCACCCAAGCCAACGGACCATGCACGTAACCTGGGCTTCATCCTGGACTCCTCCCTCTCAATGACCAGACAAGTCAACGCCGTCTCATTATCGTGCTTCAACACCCTGCGCACACTCCGAAAGATCTTCCGATGGATCCCCACCGAAACCAGGAAGACGGTCACCCAGGCACTCGTCCCCAGCCGACTGGACTACGTAAAGTCCCTCTACGCCGAAACCACAGCCAAACTCCAGAAAAGACTCCAACGCAGCCAGAACGCCTCCGCACGACTTATCCTGGACATCCCCCGACACAGCCACATCTACGGCCACCTGAGAGACCTGCACTGGCTCCCCGTCAGCAAGAGGATCACGTTCAGACTCCTCACCCACGCACACAAGGCTCTCCATGACCAAGGCCCCAAGTACCTCAACAACTGCCTGACCTTCTACACACCCACCCGCCAGCTAAGGTCGACCAGCCTCGCCCTCACCGCCGTTCCTCGTATCCGCAGAGCCACCCCCGGAGGAAGATCCTTCTCTTACCTGGCAGCCAAGACATGGAACTCCCTCCCCATCACCTTTGGCTAACCCAGGACCATCTCACCTTCAGGAAGCTACTCAAGACCTGGCTTTTCGAGCAGTAGCAGACCCCTTCCCCCAGCACCTTGAGACCCTTCCGGATGAGTAGCACGCTTAATAAATGTCATGATTGATTGATTGATTGATAATAAACTAATTATGTGAGCTTGTGTAATGAAGAGTAATTTGGGAAAAAAACATCCTACAGCAAGAGCACACTTAGTGAGTGTGAGGGGTTGCACACGCTGCTGTTTATGTTCTGTTGAATTTAGCATGATTTCTTAGTGCAAAATGCATCCTTGTCCATTTGGATGCAAGGATGCATTTTGCGCTAAGAAACTATAGGTAAATTTAAGGAGTAAGATAGGTGAAAATTCTACCCTAGGTATACTTTAAGCAAGTGTGAACAGCTGCTTGAGCTCTCTATTCACATTCTGTTGCCTTCAGTGCAATTTGTTTTTTTATTAAATTTGTTTATTGTGTCCGGTCAACATCAACAAAGCACAGTTTTACAGTGTGTACAGCTGATTTCAGTGTAGATTTACATCACTTCTATACATCATATGTACGTCTGTGTTTTTTTACCTAGGGGAGATAGTATACATATCATCAACATCGTGAACTTCCAACAGCCCCCAAGATTTCTAAAGTTCACAACATACAAATTACTATTTAATACATATCTAGACCCAGGTTGAGACAGCATATCTTTCCTATGCTCACACGTAAGCCAGCGTTAGTATCATCCAAATCTACTGTTTCATCTGTACCATACATCAACCATCCACCCTTGTAGATTGGAGGTACTGCATCAGGGGTTCTCAGAGTCACGGGGTCTTGATGCCGGAGGCAATTCCTCCACATAAACCTCCATGGTTTCTCTACAATAGGACATATCTGTAAGCCAGTCTTTGAACCTCGGGGGACGTTTGCTGCCCCATATAAGAGCAACACTGCGTTTAGCTAACAGAAGTGCTACGGCCAGAAAAATCTGTGTTTTTGCAGGCTTGTGATTGTATATTCCCAGTAAACATACAAGCGGGGCATTCGGTAGCAGTTCTGATAGCATAGCTGCGAGTGCTCCCGTAATCTCTTGAGTACCCATGTATCTGTGGACCCGCCCATGCTATGTGAAAGAAGTCTGCATTTTGTGCTTTGCAACTATAACACTTATCATGTTCGAAGGCCATATCTGTGTAACTGAGTCGGGGTATAGTAATATTGATGTAAGAATTTAAAGTGTATTATTCGCAAAAACAGTTTGATGTCATCAACTGTAGCTGTGTGCAACTATATTCCCAATTCCGTTCATCTATGTTGTCTCCTATTAACACTTCCCACTTATTAAGCGACCTATTTGTGATCCCGCCCTGTTCTGACTGTGATGCGTTGTGTAAGCGTGCAACACATTTTTGCGAGTAGGTGCTGCCAATAGTGCCTGCAATGCTTGTAATTGAGGTGTTTCTTCCGGGTATGAGGTATATAGCTCACGATCGCCATTTGTAGCCGCAGATGGGCGAACAGCTTCATGGGTGTGTTATGTATGCTTAATTAGGGGTCCTCCCTTTGGATAAAGCTACAGTGTGGGAATATATCTGTAATTGTAGATAGTTTCATTCCCTCCAACAGTTGTAAAAATGTTTTTTCTTGCGTAACTGATAGTTTTGGATGATTCGCAATAGGGAGTGATGAAGCGTAGATGGGGAGTTTCTGCGCCCGGCAAGCTAGTGTATGCCATGGTCTTGAAGTGCAGTGCACGGTTTGAATCTCTGTTAGTAAAGGACTTTAGGTCTGACACATATGCTAACAGAGGGGTTAGTTGGACACTATCCCTTTCCACTGCCACGTGCGGTATGTATGCATGTGGTTGTAGCCAATATTGAGCATGTTGTGCCTGAGCACAACAAAAATGTAATTGTAAATCTTGCGCCCTGAAACCTCCCTTGTGGTATGGTTTCGTCAATATGTTGCCACTTATTCTGGCCTGTTTACCTACCCACCCATGTTAGCCTCTGCATAGCCGATCTCAGTTTAGAGAACATTGCCTGTGTTAGCCAGATAGGAATATTAATAAATAAATATAAAAATTTAGGCAGGACTATCATTTTTTGTAGAGCTATCCTATCTGCAAGCGAAAGGGGCATCCATATCCATCTATCTATCTGTTCTTCAAGTTTGGTCATAGCCCTTCCATGTTTCTCTCTTATTACTAGTACCGGATCTCTATGTATTCATATGCCCAAATACTTTACCGGGTCGGTTCGCCATTTCAGGGGATAATCTAGGTGCTGCTGGGTTGTGGCCAATGTAAGAGGTATAACCACAGACATGTCCCAGTTTATTCGCAAACCCGAATATTGCTCAAAGTGAACATATTCTCTTATAAGTTTAGTTAAATGTGTATTGGGATGGCGAGTAAAGAGCACCATATCATCAGCATATAGTGAAATGCTGAGGGGGCGGAGATGAAATTGTAATGCAGCTTCCGAGTGGCATTGACGAATTTTACAAGCTAATGGCTCCAAAATCAACGTAAACAGAATTGGTGAGAGCGGGCAGCCCTGTCTCGTTCCCCGACTTATGCTGATGGGATCAGATGTGTGTCCGTTTATTATATTTCTAGCTGTGGGGCCGTTGTATAAGAGTTCTATCCATCTCAGAAATGGCTCCAGAAACCCCATTCTGCGTAATACTGTGAACATGTATACCCATTCCACTGAATCAAAAGCCTTTGTAGCGTCCAGTAGGGCAGCTGCTGCTGGCAGCTCTGGGTCCAGGTGGTGGTACAGTGCAAATATGGTGCGTATGTTTTGGGTGGTGGATCTAGTTAGTACAAATCCAACTTTATCACGTAATACTAGCTTCTCCTGCAGAAGCTGTATCCTGGTTGCAATAAACTTCGCCAGGATCTTCACTTCAAAATTGATTAACGATAACGGACGGTAAGAGTCATATTTAGTTAAGTCCTAGTCTGGTTTGGGGAGCGGAACCAGGAGTGCTTCCCTCAGCGAGGCAGGAAGTCTACCCTCTTCATATGCCTCGTCACACATTTTGGATAAGTGTGATATCAACAGATCCTAGTATGTTTTGTAGAAATCTCTGGGGAGCCCGTCCAGCCCATGAGCTTTGTTATTTGGTAAGTAGTTTATCGCGTCTACAATCTCATCTTTAGTTATAGGATGGCATACAAATTTTCGGTGAGTGTCCGGCAGCCATGCGAGCGCTACATCTTGTAAATCTTAGTTAACTTCTATTGGGGTGGCATTTGTTTTTTTCCCATAGAGTTGGAGATAATAGCCTTTGAAACAATCTAAAATAGATCGTATAGTGTGTTATTTCCTTCATCTATGATCTATGTTATGTAGGTCGCTGTGGGTATCGGCCTAATTTTGCTGGACAAGGCTCGCCCTGGTCTACCACGCTCTCAGTAATTTCACGCTGTGTCTCTATGTGATTTGTATTTTATCTCATCTGCGGCATATTTCTGGTAATCATCCATCTGTTCCCTGATTGTCGTCAACAAAGTGAGGTTTCGCGTTTGTGTATGTTCTCCCTTGAGTTGTTTGATATCTCTTTCTATTACTTTTAATTGCTGCTGGATGTCCTTCAAAATCCCAGCATGTTTGCCAATGCAATAGCCCCTAATGGTAACTTTAAATGCCTCCCATAGTGACTCTGCGCTGTCCAATGATCCTGAATTTAACTCAAAATAGTCCCTTATAGCTTGTTGTAGTTCGCTGCAAAATACTTGATCCAAAAGAACGCTCCCCTGTATCCTCCATGTGAAATGCCTAGTAAGTATGTAGGGACTTCTAATGTGAGGCAAACAGGTGAGTGGTCTGATAGCGTCTTAGGTAGGTGTCCAATCGTCTTTGTCCATGTACATGTGTCTTGTGTGTGCAACCGGTAATTTATCCTTGACCATGTATTGTGTGTCGTTGATGTGCATGTACCCTCTCTGCGCCCACTATGTCGCAGCCTCCATATATCAGTCATCCCCAGGTTTCCATGCCTTCCTTTAGTACTTTGGCTGATTTTTTACCATACCTTTCGTTTCCAGTTGATCTATTGAGGGCCGGGTCCAGGCATGCATTGAAATCTCCATACCATATTATTGTCATACTCTGTAGTTCCCTAAGTTTAGACCATATGTCTGCATAGAAATTGGGATTGTCAATGTTTTGACCATAGGACGTGACTATTGTAAAATGTAAATGTAAAAGTAAATTGATACTTGTATAGCGCACTACTCACCCGCAAGGGTCTCAAGGCTCTTGTACGAATACCGCTGTGGAACCCATCCTGGCTTTCCCTGTGAGGCGTCCACTCCTGGGCACCCCCAAGGTGGAGGCCAGGCATCCTTAGCATTGTGGGGGCTGTTGTGGAGATTAAGCAAGCTATTGCCCAGAGTTGCAGAGTGGGACTCCATGATTGGAATAGGCACCGAGGCGAGAATTATCAGGTCCTTGGAATTTTGAGCCCAAGACCCGCCGAGGCGGGGAATTGAACCCTGGTCCGGGCTAGACCTCTGCATCAGGGTCTGCCGCTCTAATCATTGAGCCACACTTCTCCATTGTCAGTACTGTGCCTCCAAAATTCCCCTGCACTATGGCATATCGGCCTTAGTCACCTTTAATAGTGTGAATAGGCTGGAATGGGGTGCCTCGCCTGATTACCATGTCTCTAGCATACGTAGAGAATGAGGACGCCATGCGGTACATCACCAATCTTGTGCCCACCCGTGATTCAGTTATGGGTGTAAGATGTGTTTCTTGTATACAGGCAACATCTATTCCGTGTCTATCAGAGTATGCCAGTACTTTACGTATTTTCTGGGGATTTTGAAGTCCATGGACATTCCACGTTATGAACGTTAGTTTTTGGATATTCGAGTCAGCGTCAGCCATACCTATCTTTTTCTACATACTTAAACCGTTTCCACTGCAAATTCCAAGTGTAAGTAAAACAATGTATGTACAATTTCCCAATTTTGACCAGACTTTTTCTACCTTCCCATCCCCCCTCCAACTCCGCCCCGTCCCATGCTGGGGAGCCAGTCCAAACTTGGTTTACCAAAATGCCCAAACCTCCTCCTTCCCTCAAAAATCAAAGAAAAACAAAGAATAA
Organism: Lissotriton vulgaris; assembly: GCF_964263255.1. Classification (NCBI taxonomy): domain Eukaryota; kingdom Metazoa; phylum Chordata; class Amphibia; order Caudata; family Salamandridae; genus Lissotriton; species Lissotriton vulgaris. The sequence goes on along the minus strand of NW_028244302.1, from coordinate 762,800 downwards.
ACTGGTGTGGTGCACACAGAAGGGCGAGAAGTGACATCTAATTTCCTGTGGACTATCCCATATGGGCAGACGCCCTGTGACTTACATAGCGATACCAAAGGGTATGATAGACGGAGCGTTGGACCAAATCAAACACTCACCCCCAGTCAACTGATATGGGTTCAATCCATCATCATTCTTTAGCTCACTCCACCACCCCATTTCAGACATAGCCATATGCAAATCAGTTGGACCCTGTGCCTCATGGGAACAGTCCGGCCAGAACTGCCAAGCCATGTCTTCCCTGGACCGGAAACAAGCATCCTGGGACCAGTTTCTGGCTAATCAGCCATCATCAGCCAGGCTAGCTTGAATCCAGTGGCAAAGTGAGCAAGGGACCCACGTCTGGGCATACCCTGCCAACTTAGGGCGAACAAAGCAATACCAAAGGGAATGATAGAAGGAGCATTGGAGCAAATCAAACACTCACCCCAGTCAACTGATCTGGGTTTAATCCATCATCATTCTTTAGCTCACTCCACCACCCCAGTTCAGACATGGCCATATGCAAATCAGTCTGACCCTGTGCCTCATGGGAACAGTCCAGCCCGAACTGCCAAGCCATTTCTTCCCTGGACCGGAAACAAGCATCCTGGGACCGGTTTCTGGCTAATCAGCCATCATCATCCAGGCTAGCTTGAATCCAGTGTCAAAGTAAGCAAGGGACCCACGTCTGGGCTTACCTTGCCAACTTAGGGCAAACAAAGCTATACCAAAGTGTATGATGGACGGAGCGTGGGAGCAAATCAAACACTCACCCGAGTCAACTGATCTGGGTTTATTCCATCATAATTTTTTAGCTCACTCCACCACCCCAGTTCAGACATGGCCATATGCAAATCAGTCTGACCCTGTGCCTCAACTTATATAGCAAGAATCTCAAAATAACACATTGTGCCTGTAAATTATTACCAGTAAGACATTTGCCAATATTAATGATGAGTCATAAGAAATTAAAAGCAAAAAATGAGCTATCATGCTTTTTGCTTGACATTGCATTAGTAGGGTACTCCCTAGTGCAAGCTCCTGACTTATCTGTTTTCACATAGCAGCCGTGTCCCGCGACCAGGCTCTAGCAATGGGTGCACCGTCTCCATGACCAGATAGAAGCGTTCCATACTTTAAACAACAGTTTCGCTCATGTGACTATTTAGAGTGCCAAAATTGGGTACTCCTGTGTTGCGCAGCAACCTCCTCTCCTTGTTAGCTCTGGACTATGCAAATGAGTTAGTGATCTGCATTCTTTAGGGGGGGACCTCTGACTCATGCAATTTGTGGTTATTCAACGTCTGACGTAGTAGATTGTTCTTCCGGATCCCCTCTTGGAGACTTCCTCTGCAAGCTTGGTTGTCCTTTCTGTTGGAGGAACTTCAGCACATCCTGGGATTCATTATAAACCTTCAACTTCCCTTTGTTCGTGACCCTGAGTCTGGCAGTGTAGAGCATGGCATATGGTATGTTTAATTCCCTTCATTTTTGTTTTGCCGGGCCAAACTTCTTCCTTGCTTCTTGAACAGACACTGCGAAGTCAGGATACAGGGAGATATCCATGCCTTCGTGATTTAATTTCCCCAACTGTCTAGCTTTCAGAAGTGCTGCATCAAGGTCTCTGTAGTTTAAGATCCGTGCTATGATCGGTCTTGGTCTCGAGCCAGCTTCTGGTTTTGGTGCTAAAGATCTATGCGCTCTCTCAACTATGAATATTTTAGAGTACGTCTCAAGTCCCAGCAATGAGATGAGCAGTTGCTCGACATATCGCTCCATAGGTCGCGTATTCATAGTTTCTGATACACCCGTCAGGCGGATATTATTTCTGCGGGACCTCGTTTCCAAATCTTCTGCTTTCGCTGTTAAGGCTGCCAAATCTTTTATCCATTTTTCCCTGCTTCGCGTCCATCTGCACCTGAGTGACTTCGGCTTCAGAAATTCGGTGCTCCGCCGTATCAAGTCTTTCTGTGTGCTTGTCCAGGCGTTCTGACATCCAGTCTACTTGATACGTCAGAGAGTCTATTTTGCCATTAATATTTGTTAGTGCTGCTTGAATCGCGGTGAACATGACCTGTACATCATCATTTGTGACCCTCTCCTTTTGCATCTGTTGCCGGTTGCATCGATGATGGGTCTTCTGTTCCTTGATCTGGTTGTTTTTTTGCCTGTTCAAAGGTGATTTTTGGCTGATTTCTGTCCGTCTTGCCCATTGTTCCGGTTATGCTAGTCCCCCGTGCCAGGAATTTCAATGGAAAAATGGTTCCCTGGAGGTTTGTGGTGAAGTTAATTCAGAAGCTACAGCAGCATGAATGCACCTCCTTTGATGATGTGTTATACACATTGCGGGCAGTTGTGTAGACCAAGGTGAGCATCTGGTGTGACCAGGCTTCAAGAGCAGTGAAATGTCTCGCTCACAGGTTAACACGTTGGGAAACTTCACCTGGCACTCTGTCTTGTCACACCTCTCCTCCCCTGCAGTGCGTCTTGTAGTTACAGGGTTTCGGCGTGCACCTCCTCGCACTCTCAGCTATGATTGTCCCAGTTCCACCCTCAATTCTGGGCTTTATTTGTCGTCTCGGTATTGAAGCTGTATGTAGGTGCGACGGTTTCCCCGCTTCGCTTTCTTTATTTTATCCTGAGACAGATCGTGTAATGGTAGAGAGGTCAGGGGCAGTCGAGGGCGGCCCGCTGATTTCGGATCCCCGCCTATGGTTGCAAGGTCAGGCCCATGACCCCTGTGCACGCAGATAGATCAGGCTGCAAATCAGTGACGAAATATATATTCGGAGCGGAGCATGGTGGCATATACCAATTCCAGGCTCTCCATCCAGGGTCCGCAATATGCAGTGCCCCATTCGCTGCTCCGTATTGTGGCCAAGGTTCCCTTCGAGATCTACTGCCGGCTCCCAACGCGACGTCTCTCCCTCCCAGAGACCATCCAATTGAGTTGTGTGTCGCCTTCTCACTACCTTGCAGCGCTGCCTTCGCTGTCAGACCTGCTCAGCATCAATGTGAGATGTTCCTATCACTGTACTAAGTGCGGGGTGTCCGTTATCGTAGAAGTGTTTCCTCACCGTATATTCTCTCACAGACAGCGCCTCCCATCTTTATCAACAACCAGCTCCGTTGGGGGGGCGGTAGAGGGCACACAGCGGAATGGCTGCCTAGTACGACAGCTCCGCCGACCAGTTCCGTCCCGCGAGGCATAAGTGCGGCTATCGGATGGCAAATTGAACTGCAAGGGCGGCGGCAGGTGTCGGAATGTCTAGCCTGTCACCATAGGTAAAACGAGGATACAGACCTAACATGCTGGGGTGGAAAACAGCTTTTAATGGAGGAGCGCACGGGCGCGAACTGCGGGATTCAAAATGGTGGCGCCCTACGAAGACTCTCGACTGTGACCCGCCGGCTGCACATTCAGGGTGGAAGTCGACGTATGTCGACACCAACGCTGCCCAGCGGTCCGGATGTCCAGCGCTAGTACTGCATGGCATGGTGTGGCAATATGGGCCCACCTTTCTTCCCTCACCAAATGCAACAAGCCCAAGGACAGCAGTCTTTTTTAGGGTTTGGCCAGAGGACCAACAGAGGAAGAAGAAGACAGGGACAAGGATCCCAAGTCCGATGGACAACGCCGGTACAACAACCGACAATGGACTTGAGGAGTGGCAAAAAGATCCCACAGGACGGAGCGGGAACGAGCGGAACAACCGACCAACCAGCCTCATGATCAATCTGAGCTCCCACTCACTGTCTAATGAAGAAGAAAACCTTCTCAACCGTGGGTTGGGTTTTGTGGCAACCCACGAAGGTGATCAATTCAACACTCAAGTTGAAATTTCTAAACTATTCATGAAGGTTAGACTTCACTATTTCTTTGCGAAACAGAACCCTGGAGATAATACAGAATCTGTCGTCAACACCGGTCTGAAAAGACCATCAACCTTCAATCCCACGACTATTGGATTACCTACCAGAGTCCAAACTTTTGAAGAGGCGGTGGAGACAGACATCGATCTGCTTTTCAAAACAAAGAAATCAAGAGCTTTTGTTAATTTACCCAACAAAGAAAGATTAGCCCTGCAGGCCTTAACAACCAATGAAGCCATCACAATAAAGCCTGCAGACAAAGGCGGTGCAATTGTCATCTTAGACACAGAAACTTACAGACAGGAATGCCTAAGGCAACTACAAGATCGGAAGTCATATCTACCTCTAAAGGATGATCCCCCAGAGAGACTAAAGACCAAGATCAGTCAACTAGTGGAAGAGGCAACATCAGAAGGGTGGATTACTCCCCAAGAGGGTCAATATTTATGTACCTCCCATCCATCGATCCCTTATTTCTACTGCCTGCCGAAGGTGCATAAACCACAGAGACCACCACCCGGGAGACCAATCATCTCCGGCATTGGATCAGTTTTGGAGCCATTATCCACATTTGTTGACTTTTTTCTTAATCCCATTGTTAAAGAGATGCCAACATACCTTAAAGACACGAAAGATGGATCTACTCGTCTCATTCGATGTAGAATCCTTATATACATCAATTCCTCAAACAGAGACCCTGGAAGTAGTGGGTAACATACTCCAAGAAAGGGATTTGCAATCGATAACTCCAGCTGCCTTCATCATGGACTTAGCTGAGCTGGCGATGAAAGAAAATTATTTTAAATTTGAAGACACCACCTATCTCCAGATCTCTGGAACCAGCATGGGCAGCGTTTTCGCGCCCAGTCTGGCGAATCTATACGTCCATGTGCTAGAACAGACAAAAATATTGTATCAGGACAATCCCTACTATGTATCGCTTCTTGTTTGGAAGCGGTACATAGATGATATCTTTGTCGTATGGAGAGGCTCTGAGGCCAGCCTATTGGAATTCCACAGCTGGCTAAACAATTGCAATGAATTCCTGAAGTTCACAGTAGAATTCAGCAGAAAAGAACTGCCCTTCTTATAGTGGCAACAAATGATGGATTAACAACAGAGCTGTATAGGAAGCCTATGGCACGGAATGCGCTCCTCAATTTCGAGAGCTGTCATCCCAGAGCCCTCAGGGAAAACCTGCCCTTTGGGCAGTTCCTGAGGCTCAAGAGGAACTGCTCTACAAAAGAAGCTTTTGAGAAACACTCAGAGACACTTTCTGAACATCTGCGTGAAAAAAACTACCCCACGAAGATCATCCGCCAATCTAAGAAAAGGGCATCAAACAACAACAGGGACGCCCTTTTGGACATTGCCACCCCAAAAGAAAAAACCAAAAGGATGACATTTGTGAATACTTTTCACACAAAATCGAACGAGGTTCGTAAAATTATAACCAAACACTGGTCTATTTTGAACACTAGCGGAGACACCTTACCTCCTCCCCTATTTGCTTTTAAGAGAGGACCTAACATAAAAGATCAATTGGTCCACACTAGACCAAAAAGCAAATCGTCCAGACAAGTCGGCACCTTGTGGAATCTGCCGCCCGTACAAGGACACCATCCTTGCGGTAATTGTTCGGCATGTCCCCAAACAACCAAGTCCACCAGTGTTGACATCGGAACCATGCGCCCATGGCAACAGCGCAAATTCACCAATTGTAATAGTGAAAATACCATCTATATGATCACTTGCCAGTGCCCTAAGAGATACGTGGGCATGACAACTCGGAAAACGAAAATAAGAATTGGTGAACACAAGAGCACTGTCCGATGCCGCAAACAAGCGACACGCTTAACAGCTCATTTTTTGGAAAAGGGACATGGTCCCAGTGACTTCACATGGACCATACTGGAACAACCTACCATACCCGACCACTGTCCTGATATAGGCAAGTTTCTGTTTAAAATCGAACAGAAATGGGTCTATAAACTAAACAGCGACAAGGAGGGTCTCAATGAACCGATACCTTGGATGTCACTATAATGGGGTCCGATACTGTCCGAGAGCAAATTTCTTAAACAAATGGGTGGAATTATATCCCTGTACCACCCGTGATACCCTACTGAAAGAGAGATCCTTTCTTTTACCATAAAAACATTAACATCTGAATTCTAGAATTATCGACTTTCTTCTGCTTTTTTGAAAGGAAACTACGATTCCCAGAACACACCACACCTGCTTGTCAAGCTTCATTGATATACCCGCCCTTTTCTCTCGTTCGGTGCCTCCCCAGAATAGCCCAGAGGGACGTTGGGAGACACCGACGGAGAGGTGAGTGTGTGAGAGGTCTTTACTGGCAGCGATGTCGGCCACATAAACGATAACGCCTTGATACGATCTCGTGGCTTTCTAATCTTAAACGCCCGGGTGTGTCACTAGAAAACGCCCATACGTGGCAGGGGATATACCGGTTACATATTTAAATATTCGTAACGGGTAAAATCATTGTTTGTAAATCAATCATACATAGCAATTTTCATCCGCTAAGTCTTTTACCTGTACCATTAGTAAAGACTCTTGACAAATAGATTTACCTACTAAGCTGTTTAAATATAAGAGTCAGCAATTCTTGCCTTGTTTTTACTGAATCGGTTGAGTGTCTCTATAATTGTATTTTGCTAACAGAGCGGTGCTCCTTATTTACCTGAGCTGCAGCCAGGTGAGGTGAGGCGCCATCCCCACAAATACTGGGTGAGTGTTATCATGTCAATCAAATTGTATATACATGATCACAAGAATAGCGCAACTTGGGAGTGCATTCTTTGACAAATGTTGTTTTTCTCTTTTCTTTTTCCTTATCCATGTGACTTTCTTAGATTGTGGTGGAGAATCAACACCTGACACTCAGGTGAAATTTTTCCCTTTTATTTCCTTATCACTAAATTATGCAAGCAGTAGCAACATCTAGGTCCTGATGAACGCATAGGATAACTTCCGCTTATATGCAGAAACATGTCGACCACTTGCTAGTAGATATTTTGTTAAATCTACTTTTCACTGTTCACCTGTTTTTAGATTTGGGGGTCTGAGAGAAACTAATAAAGCACTTATTCTACTCAGTTCCACCTAATTTTACTCACTACCACTCTTTTTCACTGCACTGCTTTCTTTCAGTTGTAACTATCATTTCAACACCATACCGATACCACCTAGCGAAACAAATAACATCAGTCTCCTCACTCACACAGTCTTCACGCTCTACACAGTGTGACTGTTCTCTTGTACTAACTCCTGGGTAAGGAGGACCCAAATGATGTGATAGTGGTGGTACAGAACGGCAACTGATGGGAAAAATTCCTACCTTGGTTGCATGCTGAGCATATGAGTAGTTGAATGGTTTTCACATATGAAGAATATTTAATTCACAATCTAACCTGTAAGTCATATGGTGGTCAGTCTAGAGTAAAAACACTTGGTTGTGACTCCTGGATACCTGTTGTGGTAGTAAGTCTGATGTTAGGGGCATGTGTCCAGTTCAGAGTCTTAAAACTAGCCCTTAGACCCTCATTTATATAGTGTGTCTTCTATGTTCACATTCTCCAGTGGATGGGCCACAACCAGTTAAAGTTGAACCCCGGTAAGACGGAGCTCCTCCTTCCCGGTAGGAGCGCCACCTTCTGGGGGCCTCAATTCTGGCTGGCGGAACTGGGCCCCTCTCCCACTCCCGTGGCTTCGGTGAAGAGCCTGGGGGTCACTATTGACTCCGCTCTATCCCTAGGGCCGCAGGTGGGGACTGTGGTCTCGTCCTGTATCTACCAGCTGCGCAGGATCAGGAAAGTGGCATACCTCCTTACACCTGATGCCCTCCTGCAGGTTATCATGGCCCTCGTCCTCTCCCGCCTAGATTTTTCCAACGCGATCTATCATGGTCTGCCTAAAACATCGATGGCCAGACTGCAAGTGGTCCAAAATCAGGCGGCGAGACTGGCCTTAGGGATTCCGAAGTGGCAATCCGCCAGGCCCCTCCTTGCCAAACTCCACTGGCTCCCTGTCATCTCAAGGGCAGCCTTCAAGACCGGCTGCCTCACTTTCAAGTCATTAGCTGGGCCCTGTCCCGCCTTCGTGAAATCCCTCATCAGACCCTACTGCCCATCCCGCAACTTGAGATCCTCTTATCTCCATTTCTTGACTGTCCCCTCTTACAAGCTCTGCAGATCTGGAGGCCGGAGATTTGCATACCTGGCCCCCAAGCTCTGGAATTCTTTCCCCCTTTCTCTTAAAACCTCTAACTCTTTGACCCTTTTTCGTAAGTCTCTAAAAACTTGGCTTTTCCCCCAATCTGGTTAGTCTTTCTGTCCCCTCTACTTCCAACCAGCGCCAGGAAACCCATGGTGTCAGTGCGCTCTACAAGCACCCCTTACAATACAATACAATACAATATGGTGTGGCAATACCCAGGTTTAAGAGGCGCCAGGTGGGTGAAACTGCTGGTGCCTCGTGGACTGCAACAAGATGGCGACTACACCACCGATGGACTGCGATGACTGAGGTACCTGCTGTATTTTTTGATAACGGCTCTACTGCACAGTGTGGCCCTGGGTCACTGCACCTCCTGTGACAACTGCACAACATACTGCACGGACTTGTCAGCGCTGCTCACAATCGCATGGGAGCAGGAAGCCCTGGTTTCCCTGTAATAAAATATAACTACTCGCCCAGTCGGGGATGGGACAGCGCACAGTAGTGGTACACCCACGTAATGGACTGTGCTGATGTTATGTTATGTTATGTTATGTTATTAAAGTATTTATTAAGCGCACTGTCACCGATTGGTTTCTTGGCGCTGCGATCAACAGTAACATAGACGTGGATGAGGGATGGAGTATTAATGAAGTGCTTGTCTGAAGAGCCAGGTCTTCAAGGCTTTCCGGAAAGAGAAAAGGTCCTGACAGTTCCGGATCTCCAGAGGAAGGGTGTTTCATAGGCAGGGGGCAAGTGTAGCGAACCTACGGCCTCCGGCGCGCTTAAGTTTGAAAGGGGGCATCAGCAGGAGGCTCTGATGAAGTGAGCGTAGGTTTCAGGATGGGATGTATCTGGTAATTAGTTGATTAATGAATTTGGGGCTTTTGCAGTACAGGGATTTGAATATTATGCATCCTGTTTTAAACGCACAGCGCTGGGTGACTGGAAGCCAATGCAGTTTCCTGAGTAGGGGAGTAGCTGCCTGTCGCCTCGGTTGATTCAGGATTAGCCTCGCAGCATGGTTCTGTACCATTTGGAGACGTTTAGATAGGTAGTTGGGAAGACCTAGATAGATGGCATTCGTGTAGTCCAGATGGGACAGAACAGTGGAGATCACAACCTGGGTGATTGCCTCGGGTGTGAGTAGACGACAGACCTTCCGGATTTTTTTTAGCTGGAAGAAACACTTGGAGACCACCTGGCCTACTTGTATTGTACTTTATTTCCCCTTATCTTGAATGAAATATGTCCTTTCCTAGATGCAATCATTTTTATATGAACTATGTGTTAACAGTATTTCTGACTAAAAATCGCACTATGAAAAGATAAATCACCTTTTAAAATAAAAATAAAAATATCATGTATTAAAATAGAGGAATGGTGAAGTCTATGGCTCTGTTTTTCATGCTCACCCCATTTGTTTATTAATTGGATCCTGAAATAGGACCTCCTATATCTGTGTGGCAGGGTTAATCTTTTTCTATTTTATATACACCTGGCCTACTTGTGCTTTCAATGAAAGATCACAGTCCACGGTGACTCCAAGTGTTTTGGCCGACGAGGAAGGTGTTGGAGCTCGGCCCAGTTCAGAAGGCCAGTAGTGAGGGCCCCAGTACTTAGCGCTGTCCCCGGTCAGGACTAACTCCGTTTTTCCCGGGTTCAGTTTAAGCTGGTTTTGGTCCATCCATGATTTAATGAATCTCATAGTAGACTGGAAATGCAGGATGGAGTTTTCAGTGTTGTCGATGGTAAAGGGGGACGTAGCATTAGTGGCAAAATGCCTCGGTAATTGGATAACTTGCAGGAGGATACACGTGTTGTTAAGGACGTTTGTCTTGCCGAGGTACTGTGTGGGGAAACTGACCAGCTCCTGCTCCTGCACGTCTGCACGCATTGCCAGCGCCACAACCTTCCTACAACTAGGACTTTGTAGCATATCGCACCCTGATACGCTATACTGTAGGCCAACTCCACGAAACGAGGTATAGCACTACTCCTATTTTCGTCGCTCAGTCCAGCCATGGGGAAGCCAAGGAAAGGGCGCATCAACTCTATCGGACACTGAACCTGACTCCAAAGGGGCGGCGAATAGTGGTATGGAGCAGGTTCTGCAGGCCATTCAGAAGAGTCTCCAGGATATAAACGGCAAGCTGGACACTATCACGCAAAGGGTGGACAACATGGCGGCCAAGCTGGATAAACATGGGGAGCACCTGGTGGAAGCTGAAAGCAGAATCTCAGTGGTGGAGGATGAATCTCATGCAACTACCACGAAATGTTCAGATATGGAAAAACTACTGGAGGTCATCCGTAACAAGGCGGAGGATTTGGAGGCCAGGTCCGCCGGAACAACGTTCGTATCACAGGCGTGTCGGAATCCACCAACACAGGCAAAATGGGAACGTATGTGGAGGATTTGTGTCGTGCAGTATTTAGTGCAGAATCCTTTTCATCTGTTATGTTAGTGGAACGCGCACACAGATCTCTCACACCGAGGCCGAAGCCTGGGGCCCCTCCACGTCCGATAGTTGCCCGCATTATCAACTGTAGGGACAGGGACACTATTCTGAGACTGGCTCGGGAGAAATAAGACATCAATTACCAAGGTAATGAGTTGCAATTCTATCCTGACTTTACTATGGCAGTTCAGATGGCGCGCAAAGAATACAACCCGACAAAAAAAAAAGCGTGATTTAGGTATTGAATATGCGATATTGTACCCGGAACGGCTCAAGGTGACGCAGGAGGGCCGCCCTCTCATTTTTCAGACTCCACAGGCTGCACAGGAATTCCTGAAGAAACGTACCCGTAAACTCTTGGGAAAACACCGCGATGACATGCAGCAGGACTCGGACTGAGCGATGGAGGTTATGTTGAAGTATGCCGACTTAGGGTTTTGCTGCACTGGTAAGCCATATGTACATGATGTTTTCCTTGGAGTCAACGTGCTGGACTTTTGCGCCCTGTTGATGTGGCACGGGACTAGCAAGGGCTGGCGTTCCTTCATGTACTGTTCATAGTGGTAACGTGCTGTGCCCCGGTTGAGGTGTCATCGATTGCTGCAGGATCTGATGGTAATGTGGCTCAAAATGGAACTGACACATACTAACCGAGGGCCATATGCATTGCTTGTTCCAAATTGTGTGCCAGGCTATACTGCTTTACTGCACACTCTGCAATTGGTAGCGAAATTGCGGAGACACGCAAGTCAGGCACTATCAGGAACATTCCTAGAGATGACTCACTGTTTGCGTAATGGGTTCTATCCAGTGCCATCTACCGTTCATGGCGCCATGTTGGCGTAGATGCACCAGAAGCCCTAGTTATAACAGCATCTGTGGTTAATGCAGAGTAGCCACCTGTACCTTGTAATGTGGTAGTTCACTGCTTGATTGATGTTACCGATAATGTTTATGTATATCTGGCATAACGGATCCCTGTCCCTTTGCTGGGTGGTTAGCGGGTAAAATTTCAACACCGCAGCATCTAACCGGACATTCATTCTGTCTGCAGTTATGCAACGGGCACTCACAAATGCTATTATCTGTATAGATATTGAATACCTGGTCACATCCAAGTTGTTGGATGGAGCTATGTGCACCGGGTGGACCTCCCCGTTTGGGTGCTCCCCAACCAATGTTTGTTCCTATATTTGTTGTATTATGGGCGTGTCTTTGGCATAATTGGGATGCTAAAGTGGTTGGGGGGAGGTGGGGGGACTGTTGGGTTTTGCACTACAAACCGAGGCACTTGAGAAGCATCGCTGATGTTCAGTACACTATTGCAATATGTAACGGTATGACTTCAAAAACAGGACCATTACCATGGTTATTTATGTACTTACTGTCTATTTTTAACTGGTATGATAGGGCACGTACTAAAGATTCACTGACTGAGTAGAACCTAAGCACATTAACTTCCTGACATGGAACGTGCGGGGATTGAACAAACCGAAAAAGATTCGGCAAATTTTTACTTATTTAGAGAGGTGTGGTGCCGCGGCCAGGGCGACTAACTCCGGAATCTGGGGATCACGGTTCGATCCCCAGGGCCGGCGGCAGATTAGCCCAGCACCATGTGACTCTGGGCAATAACTTGCTTAATCTTCCCGACGGCCCCCAGTGCCTAGAGACCCTTACGGGTGATTGTGCGCTTTACAAATGTGGATTATTATTATTAATATTATAGGCAGAAAGTGGATGTTGCCCTACTACAGGAAACACATCTTGCCCCGCACACATTACATAATATTGGACGTAGATGGGCGGAATCTACTCATGGCTCGAATTACTCCACCTACTCCAGGTGTGTCTTAACCTTAAACAGGAGAGGTCTAAATTATAACGTCACCGAAGTCCTTACAGATGATGCAGGGTGCTATGTAGTGGTGGTGGGGACTATACGAGGGCAACATATTGCACTGGTCAATATATATGGGCCCAATGTGGATGACCCTGAATTCTATCGGGAAATAGGGCGAGTATTGTTGGGGTTGCAAATTGTGCAGATTGTGTGAGGCGGGGATTTTAATGTAGCGATGCAGGATGGGTTAGACAGATCGGCGAACAAACCTGAATCACACAAACGTGCATTACTTACACTAAAAGATATCATGTTAGATATCCGTCTCACTGACATATGAGGAGCACGCAATCTAAATTGTACAGCAGCCACTCATATAACTGCAAAAATAACAGGTGATGGACCGAATGTGGATCAATGTCACACACTCAACCCAGTCCAAAGATCTGGGCCCAAATCCATCGTTTTTTTGCACTCCACACCACCCCGGGTTAGACAATGGCGATATGCAAATCAGCTCTGACCCTGTGCCCCATGGGAACAGTCCAGTCCGAACTACAAAAGGCCATCACCTGTTTTGTTTACAATTGCCGCCATAAGTGCGCTGGGGATGCCCAGACGTGGGTCCCAGGCACTCCACACCACTGGAGTCAAGCTAGCCGGGCTGATGAGAGGTGTTACCTCGAAACCGGTCCGGTCCTCGGATGCTTGATTCCGTTCTGGGAAGGACATGGCTTTTGTAATTCTTCTATCACTCTCTGCTCGGTATACGGAAGTAACCTCGACGAACCCGGGGTTATCAATCTTGTATCCGGGGAGTTAGCACATTGGCCCACCCCGATAGTTCTCTGTGGGGATCTTAATGTCCATCTACCCAGCAATTGGGCTTCAGACTCAACACAAAAATACAAAGGCAGGAAACCCAAAGTCTTTCAAGCCCTGAACAACCTCATGCAAACCCACGGCCTAATAGATGGGTGGGCTAACAAAAATCCCACCCAACCCGGATACACGTTTTATTCAGCCCCACACAAAACCCTAGCCAGACTAGACTACTTCCTTATCTCCGCTTCATTAATGAACAACTTCACAATTGACATAGCACCCCGATTTCTATCCGACCACAATCCACTTATAGTCACGCTAAAAGGGGTATTACCACAGAAGGAACCCACAAAGTGGAGCTTTGAGAAAGCACTATTACAGGATAATAACTATGTAGTTCATATGCAGGGGTGGATCCAGGAATTCCTAGAAATCAACAACGGCACTGCCTCTCAAATGACAGTGTGGGACACTCTAAAGGCGGGGATCAGAGGTGAGACTCTGAGATTTTCTTTTCAGAAAAATTCTATGGAAAGAAAACGTATCAGCGAGCTACAGGATAAACTAAGGAACATTGAGATTAAACTAACGCAATTAATACATGCAGGATTGGACTGCCAATCTACTCAAGAGGAAGCAGTACTTGCCAAGGCAGAAATAGGCACTGTTTACATGGAAAAAATTGCAGCCAAGTGGGCTGCCACTAGGGCAAAAAGCTACGAGTGCAGTGATAGTATTGGGCACCACCTTGCTGTTAGGACAAGACAGCAGGTATCCAACAGCGAAATACACGCAATTAAACTTCCCTCTGGCGTCGAAACCACAGACCCTTCTCTTATCCGGAAGGGATTTCAGGAATATTATTCTAAATTATATACTGAGGAAATCTGCTCCGGGGGAGATACTTTAGACCGCGAAATTTCTAGTTACCTTAGTGAGTGCGAATTGGGGCAACTCAACCCCATGGATAGCGAGTCCTTAGACCGAACTCCTACCTGGGAGGAAATCCAGGAAGCTCTCACAAGGCTACCAGATGGGAAAGCCCCTGGCCCAGATGGCATCCCCACAGAATTTTTTAAAATCTTTGCTCCACAAATTAAAACAATTTTGTCGGACGTAATTTCATCTATCTTCAATGGGGCTCTGCCACCGGACTCATGGGCTCACGCCAGGATTTCTATCTTTTTAAAGAAAGACAAATCCCCCTTGGACATGAGTTCTTATAGGCCCATTACCCTCATCAATAGCGATTCCAAAATTTTTTCCAAAGTGTTAGCCTCTAGGATCTCTCAAATAGTGGAATCTCTAGTATCTGACTGGCAACACGGGTTCATTCCCAAGAAAGGAACTACTGAACACGTTAGAAGAGTGATCACCTTATTTGACGCCGCACAGGTCGCCGGAGACCCTATGTCACTCATTTTACTCGACGCCGAAAAGGCTTTCGACCGAGTGTCCTGGCGATACCTGTGGAAAGTTATGAGCAAGATGGGGTTCGGAAACAAAATTATTCGAGCAATACAGGCACTCTATAACAATCCAAGGGCTAGCGTCACCATAAACGGACTACTTACAGACCCTTTTACTATATCTCGAGGGACGAGACAGGGCTGTCCCTGCTCCCCCTTACTGTTTGCTCTATACCTGGACCCCTTTATCAAACAGATAGAAAAAAACGAGAGCATATCCCCGGTATGCTATCACCAAAATTGCTGCAAAATCTTCAGTGCTATTTCTTAATGCAAAATGCATCCCCGCATTGATTTTGCATGCAAGGGGCTATTTTTGAGTTAATAAAATAGAGCTGAATAAAGAATTACTCTTCTTATATAAATCCATGTAATCTTGCTGAATTTTTTGGTAATTTTGTGTAAGTACAGTACATTAAATGACACGAGTTGTGACCACCCCTACAAGGAAGTAGTCACAGCTGTCAGAGACCAAAAGGCTGTTGTTGCATGACCGATATAAAGCAATGGGGTAGCCCAGTACAGTGCAGAACCTGGGAGTTAATATTATAAGCGAACAATGGTTCTGCCATTTTTAGGAAATCAAAAATATCTTTATACAGTTATGTCTCTTCAAATGGATGAGAATAATCAACAAATAAAAGAGCGAATTAAACCTTATGTCCAAACCAAGAACCGCAAAACTCTTGTATTATTTCTCATGATACATTTTTTATATCAGTATTTTGAAAGGTGAGTGTACACTTTTGAAATATATATATTTACATACACACAGAACAATTCAACTGTAATAACATTTAAAACTCGTGAACTGAAGTGAACACAAATATTTAAATATTTACATATCATCACACATTACACAAAATACATGGACATATACTACAAAGTATAATTATATCTAAACATGGTGCGAAGTTTTTGAAAATAGAAATATCATCCCAGTGAGTGATTAATCAAATTATTTCTTTGTTATCCTGGGCAAGCATCAACACTTGGCAATAAAGCATCAACGTTTCGAATGTGCGAGACAGTTACATTCTCGCACATTTTATGGTGTTGAATACGTTAAAAAAAACACATAAGGACAATGTCAGTACAGACTAGCTCCCAAGTAGTGAAACAACAACATAGTAAATTGATTACCAAGTCTGTATAAAATTCACAAAAACTTAAGGAAATAGATAATATGTTTGTGTATATATACTCACAGGTTTCCCTCATTGTGAAAATGTGCAAAACATGATCTCTTAATGGAACTTAATCCCACATGGGTCCCTGTAGTAATCACACTTATAAGCTGTTTGATTAATCTTCGTTTATTGAGGTTCACAGGTAATACGGTGCATTCAGCATTGTAGCAGGGCAACCTCAGAATGAGGCAAAACATTCCAGATCACTAAAGATATACAATTCTGTTGACATGCAATAATTCTACATTCTAACTCCCAAACATTATTAAAGAAACCATGATACCACACATCCCCTTTCTTTATACAAAACAATTAAACGATAACAATATATATATATATATATATATATATATATATATATATATATATATATATATATATAAAGACAGAATCCAATTAAATGAATCCAGACAAGCCCGCAGTTCATCCGAAAGTTCTTTATTCGGCTGGCACAAAAGTCAAGGGATAACGCGTTTCGAACAACAAGTTGTTCTTGGTCACATGACCCGCGTTCATCTCAACCCACTATTTAAAGGTGTAGTCACACAGTAAATCATAAACATAGAAGACATTTCTCCTTAAAGCTCAGAACAACGTATTGGCTTCTGTATCAGTTAATGTCACTGGCAGAAATTTATACAAATTTTATAAATGTGAATAAAGTGAAAAAAAGAGAAAAAACCCTTTTCGGATAAAGGTACAAAATAACACAACCAGCTCTTTTTTAGAGGAGAGACTCCGTTCAGCAGTGACATTTTGCAAGGTCCATAATTTCGGTATAGTACCCATATACAACATAATACATGATTTCTCCAAAGACAATTACGGTATAGTACCTTATGCCTATTCAATGCAGCTAACTATATCTAATCATGCACATTTCATTTGTAATAATATACATTTTAAATAGGAAGAAAGTAAATTTCCCATGTGTGGACGTCACTCAAAAATGGTATCCTCTTCTTTTCAGCCTAAAGGAAGAAGAGGAAATAGTTCATTGATTTATCAAATGCAAGAAAGGGTGGTCTAAAGAGTTCATAATAATACTCAGAGGGCCTACTCACTATTATATTGTGCAAACTACATCATTGCTAATAATTATAAAGACTGGTTTCAAGTGTAAAAGAAAAGGGTTTAGGGGTGAGAATGTGCGGGAAGGGTAAATAAAACAAAAGGTGTATTGTTTCAGGTGAGAATTCAGCTGTCCTACTCTTCACTCGGGTAAATCATTCTTTTAAAGATGGGAATGTAACTCCTCGTCCACATTCAAACCGACAGGGAAACGGGTGCCTGCCAAAAGAATCAATCTTGATTCTAATTTGCGTAATGCTCCCAATCTGTCTCCACCTCTGATGCTGCTTTTGATAGTGGCAATCCCTATGTAGTTTGCTTTAGAAGCATCACTTTGGTGGAATCGGCTAAAATGTCTTCCTGTGCTGTAAGAGAAGTCTTGATTAGTGATTGCTCGGAAATGCTCAAGAATACGTTTCTTAACAGGTGCTGTATTTGACCCAATATACCATAAGTTGCATGGGCAACGAATCAGGTATACAACGTATTCCGTAGTACATGTAATCAAGGTGTTAATCTTCCATTTCATTTTAGTTTTAGGTAGGAGGATCTCATTACAGTTTTGACTATACTTGCATGCCTTGCAATTTCCACATTTCCTGAAACCCTTAGTCATTTTCAACCAGTCAGTCTCTTTAGAGGCTAGATGGCTTTGTACTCGGCAATCCTTAAGGGATTGGCCACATTGATATGAAATACCAGGTGAACTGCCAACAGCGTTTCTCAATACGGGATCTTGCCTTAGTATATCCCACCTGTTTTTCAGTATTTGTCTTATTTGGTTTGACTGGCTGCAGTATTTAGTGATAAATCTCACTTTTGGGGTTTCGGGATTAGTAGTCAAAAGAGTAGTAGTTTTGGGTGTTAAAGCTTTCTCTCTTGTTATTTTATCAATTCTAGATTCAGCTTCCTTGAGTGATTTGGTGGAATACCCCTGGCTTTGAATCTTTCTTTCATCTCCTCCTTAATGTTTTGGAAGTGTAATTCAGTTGAGCAATTTCGTTTAGCTCTCAGGAATTCAATAAAAGGGATTCCCCACCGAAAACTAGGGGGGTGAGCGCTGGAGGAATGGAGTAGAGAGTTCCCTGCTGTCTCTTTACGAAAAAGTGAGGTGGCTAGTTGGTTGTTGGTATTTGTAACTTTGACATCTAGGAAATCTACGGAGCTTCTGCTGTAATGCCTTGTAAATTTTAAATTCACCTGGTTATCATTAAGACAATCAATGAAACAGTTCAGATCATTTTCAGTCCCCCGCCACACAAAAAAGATGTCGTCTATATATCTTAAAACAAAACAGGTGATGGACCGAATGTGGATCAATGTCACACATTCACCCCAGTCCAAAGATCTGGGCCCAAATCCATTGTTTTTTTGCACTCCACACCACCCTGGGTTAGACAATGGCGATATGCAAATCAGCTCTGACCCTTTGCCCCATGGGAACAGTCCAGTCCGAACTACAAAAGCCATGTCCTTCCCAGAACGGAATCAAGCATCCGAGGACCGGCACTCGCCAGTGCCCCAATTGTTTACAGTATTCCTCCCGTAGATTCACTATGTACCGTTTGTCTACTTTGCAGTAACATCTTTCGTCCGACAGTTGTCTCATAGCCTCTTCTATGTACATGTCTCTGGGCATCAACACAATGTTCCCACCCTTATCTGAGGGTTTGATTATTATATCAGTATTTTGCTGTAAGTTCTTAATGGCAGTCTTCTGTTCCTTACTGATATTTCTACACATTGTTCGATTTTCTAGTAGTTTATCAAAATCCCCTTTAACTAAATCACTAAAGACATCAATATTGTCTCTTGGTGTGATAGGCACAAACTTGGATTTTCTCCTGAAATAGGTCCCAGCCGGGGCCCCTGGGTCTGTGTCTGTTAGGTGTGCAATTTGTGTCCCTTGCGCACTATCAAAGATGTCCAATGAACTGGGACAATCCTCTTGGGTCTGTCCTGTTTCTAGTGATATTAGATTCTTGAGAGTGGGAATATCTCCTATTGTCAATCCTCCCATGTTCAACTCCATTCCCTCCCTGGTGTGTCTTATCGTGTCCTTACCAGCATTTATTTTACAGAGTTTTAATTTTCTCTCGAATTTATATAATTCCGCTCTTAGGTCAGCGTAGTCAAAGTTAGAGTCTGGACAGAATGCCAGCCCTAGTTGCAAAACATTTATCTCATATATATATATATATATATATATATATATATATATATATATATATATATATATATATATATATATATATATATATATTACCTACTGGCGATAGCCATTAGGTATATATAGTTAGGATTTTTTCTCTATGGAACTTTTGAAAATTCTATGCCTAATAACTTTAGCGTTTGTGGACGGAATTGGCTGAAATTTTCAGGAAAATGGCACATTTTGTTTCTGAGCAGCCCCTGAAAATTTGGTGGGGGTTCGTCAAGGGGGGGCCGAGAAAAAAGGGGGGTCCCAAAACGCGTTTTTCCCATGTTAATTTCCATAGGGCGGTTGGCCTCACTTTTAGCCCGAACGGCTGAATGGATTTCCACGAAACTTGGCAAAATTGTAGGGACTGTTAGCCCGATGTGCCTTTGCTAGGTCTCAATATATGTGCTTCAGTGGATTTTGAGAAATTAACGTTTAAAACAAGATATATATCTGTAACAGCGCTCCGGGTAGCGCTCCGGTTCGCGAACTTTTCGCGTATCGGAACTTTGCGAAGCGAAGCTGATTGGCTCTCCGGTGTCTGTCAACATTCTAAACAGTCCGGAGTGGCCGCCATCTTGTCTCTCGGTAGGATCGAGAGACAAGAGGAGGCCAAAACAAAGGGGGAAATGAAGGAAAGGGGGCAAGGTAGACCCCTTCTGACCCCCTAGGATTGATGAGGGGGATATTATAGAGCCACGCGGGGCCCAAAAAAAAAAAAAGAAAATTCGATTTTTTCGCCGTAGAGACGCGTCTTGGTACGCGAACCGGGCAGCTAACCGGGAAGCTAACCGGCAGTGTAACGGGAGTCTGAGGAGTAGCTGATTGGCTGTCAACATTGTAAACAGTCCGGAGCGGCCGCCATCTTGTCTCTCGGTAGGATCGAGAGACAAGAGGAGACCAAAACAAAGGGGGAAATGAAGGAAAGAGGGCAAGGTAGACCCCTTCTGACCCCATAGGATTGATGAGGGGGATATTATAAAGCCACGCGGGGCCCAAAAAAAAAAATCCGATTTTTTCGCCGTGGAGACGCGTCTTGGTACGCGAACCGGGCAGCTAACCGGGCAGCTAACCGGGAAGCTAACCGGCAGTGTAACGGGAGTCTGAGGAGAAGCTGATTGGCTGTTATCATTGTAAACAGTCTGGAGCGGCCGCCATCTTGTCTCTCTGTGGGATCGAGAGACAAGAGGTGGAAAAAAAAAAGGTGTAAATGAATGAAAGGGGTAAGGCAGACCTCTCCTGAACCCCTAGGATTGATGAGGGGGCTATTAAAGTTCCCTGCGGGGCAAAAGAAAAAAAAATTGCGATTTTTCGCGGTAAAGGTGCTTCCTGGTACGTTAACCGGGCAGCTAACCGGCAGCGTAACGGGAGTCCGACATATTGTGTTTTTTGAACGTTTGTGATATGTGCACGTGTGGATTTTGTCTAATTAAGGTTAAAAAAATATATATATATCTTTAAGCGTGTTCTGGCGTGCTTACGTTTTGGGTTTGGTTTGCGCTGCAGAGACGATACGTCACGGTTATGCGATGCATCATGAGGCGTCTCACGGGCTACGTGATACGTCACTTAATAAAGAATATATTTTACAGCTATAGATATTAGCTTTTAAAAAACCAATGAAATTCACAGAAAAAACCATAGGTTATAGACCATATATAGTTAGGAATTTGCATTTACAAAACCTTGAAAATTCACTGAAAAAACCATAGGTTATAGACCATATATAGTTAGGGATTAGCATTTAAAAAACCTTATTTTATTTGCACAAAACCATTGAAATTCCATATATAGTTAGTTGCACTAACTATATATCGCGGACCCGCAATCCACTGCTAATGATGTCACATATTACATCATTCATGACATGGTCAGTGACATCACTGATGACATCACTGATGACATCTCAAATGACATCACTGATGACATCACTGATGACATCTCAAATGACATCACTGATGACATCACTGACATCTCATTTGACATTACTGATTACATCACTGATGATATCATTTAAGTGATAATACATCTTCAGACTCTAATATAACCTTAGATACAGTCAGTGTAAACAGGCACTCACAGACTGTCACACATCCATGGAGTTACTCACACACCTAGTCAGTCATGCAAAGAATCAATCACATCTCCATTTCCTCAACTATACAGTTATACACACCTTACTTATTCAAACATATAGTAACACATATTTACTCTCTTATACAATCCTTGATACAAGTTCACAATGATTCATACAGCCACTCACACATTCACTGGCTCTTATGTTCAGTTATTTATATATGTCAACTCTCACATGGAGTGTGTTTTACATATGTACTTACTTTGACATGTAGCACTGAGATATCCATTCACTCACCAATATACTCATGCACACAGTCAACTGTCCATACAGCTGTTTCTACATGCACTTTTGAACCCATACACCTAGGGAATCAACTGCTCACACATCTATGCACAGAGTTATACACCTCCCAGCCACCCACATACATACTCAGTCTCCATACAAATACTTGGGCAACCATTCAATAACCCATATAGTTACTGATATAGCTACTGATTTAAACATTCAGCAGTTTACAGAACAACATAAATAATGATTGCCAAATTAAGACACTTTAATCACTAACCCATACACTCAGTGAGACACATTTAATCATTCTCTCATACAGTCAGTCATGCACCTACTAAATCCTTCATCCAGACACTTATACATCCACTCATTCTTCAATATGTAAGACATATTTTAACTTTACAGAAACATACAGTCACTGGGTGTTGTCATCAGTGATGTCATCAGTGATGTCATCAATGATGTCATTTGAGATGTCATCAGTGATGTCATCAGTGATGTCACTGACCATGTCATGAATGATGTAATATGTGACATCATTAGCAGTGGATTGCGGGTCCGCGATATATAGTTAGTGCAACTAACTATATATGGAATTTCAATGGTTTTGTGCAAATAAAATAAGGTTTTTTAAATGCTAATCCCTAACTATATATGGTCTATAACCTATGGTTTTTTCAGTGAATTTTCAAGGTTTTGTAAATGCAAATTCCTAACTATGGGGTCGATTAGGATGGAGGATTTTCCGCCTCCTCCGGGCCGGCGGAAGCCACCTCCGGCCCGGAGGAGGCGGAAAATCCATTGCGGGCTCACCAAAGACCCACCGCCACATTACGATGGCTGGTGGGTCTTGGTTTCTGTCCGCTGCTTTTCCGCCGCGGTCGGATTACAACCGCGGCGGAAAAGCTCTCATTTGGCTGGCAGTGTCTATCAGACACCGCCGGCCAAATTAGGAAGCATTTGAAAACATGCTTTTCCGCGGCGGTTTTTCCGCCGTGGAAAAGCATGTGTACTTTTGATTTTGGGGGCCCGTTGCGGGCCCCCAGGGTGTTGGTGGGTGGGGGGTGCACATGGGGGGTACCTATGGTACCCCCCAGCATTTACATGCACAATGCGGCAGGCACCGCGCGGTGCCTGCCGCTTTGTGCATGTAAATGTTACACATGCACTTTTAACATTGCGGCGGGTGCTGCTTCAAGCAGCACCCGCCGCAATGTTAAATATCCAGGATGTGACCGCCAGGGTGGCGGTCACATCCTAATCGCACATGAGGGAACGCCGCAGCCCATGCGGACGTTCCCTCATACTCTGGGGTCGCGGACGGACTCAAGTCCGTCCGCGATCCTAATCGACCCCTATATATGGTCTATAACCTATGGTTTTTTCTGTGAATATATATATATATATATATATATATATATATATATATATATATATATATATATATATATATATATATATATATATAAATATATATAAATATATATATATTACCTACTGGCTATCGCCAGTAGGTATATATAGTTAGGATTAATTCCCTATGGCATTTCTGAAAATTCTATGTCTAATAACTTTGGCGTTTGTGGACGGAATCGGCTGAAATTTTCAGAAAAATGGCACATTTTGTTTCTGAGCAGCCCCTAAAAATTTGGGGGGGTTTCGTCAAGGGGGGGCCGAGAAAAAAGGGGGGTCCCAAAACGCGTTTTTCCCATGTTAATTTCCATAGGGCGGTTGGACTCACTTTTAGCTCGAACGGCTGAATGGATTTGCACGAAACTTGGCAAAATTGTAGGGACTGTTAGCCCGATGTGCCTTTGCTAGGTCTCAATATATGTGCTTCAGTGGATTTTGAGAAATTAACGTTCAAATCAAGATATATATCTGTAACAGCGCTCTGGGCAGCGATCCGGTCCGCTTACTTTTCGCGAAACGGAACTTTGCGCGCAGAAAGCTGATTGGCTCTCCGGTGTCTGTCAACATTCTAAACAGTCCGGAGCGGCCGCCATCTTGTCTCTCGGTAGGATCGAGAGAGAAGAGGTGAAAAACGAAAGGGGAATTTAATGAAAGGGGGCAAGGTATCCCCCTCTTGACCCCCTAGGAATGTTGTTGGGGTTATTAAAGGGTCCCGTGGGGAAAAAAAAAAAAAAATGATTTTTCACGGTAGAAGCGCTTCACGGGCCGCGAACTGGGCCGCAAACTGGTAGCGAAACGGGAATTCGCCATTTTGTGCTTCGTTAATTAAATTACTAGGTATAAGTGGGTGCGGGAGACGTATCCTAATCCCCTATGTTTCCTGAGGGTGGCTGAGGAGGCTGATATATGTTGATACATCTCTTCCAGCGGCTGTGCGTGAGCTTTTTTTTTTTTTGCTGCGTGACAGTCCGGAGCGGCCGCCATCTTGTCTCTCGGTAGGATCGAGAGAGAAGAAAAGGTGAAAAACTAAGGGGGAATTTAATGAAAGGGGGCAAGGTATCCCCCTCTTGACCCCCTAGGAATGTTGTTGGGGTTATTAAAGGGTCCCGTGGGGAAAATAAAAAAAAATAATTTTTCACGGTAGAAGCGCTTCACGGGCCGCGAACTGGGCCGCAAACTGGTAGCGAAACGGGAATTCGCCATTTTGTGCTTCGTTAATTAAAGTACTAGGTATAAGGGGGTGCGGGAGACGTATCCTAATCCCCTATGTTTCCTGAGGGTGGCTGAGGAGGCTGATATATGTTGATACATCTCTTCCAGCGGCTGCGCCATCTTGCCTTTTTTCCAATGCCACAATTTTGTCGTGCACGGCAGCCATTTTAGATGCCAGGCTGGTCCCAGGCTATCACCTAACCCTGCGGATGTAGTTTATGGCCCCAGCTGTAGAGAATTCAGACATGCCAATCCTCCCGATTCAGGCGTGTGACTACTGATTTCAGTGCTAGTCTCCCGCCTCCCGATTTCTGCAAGCAAAAACCCGGGGGCATATTACGAACAACTAGCGATAATTTTTGTCTCTAACTTGTTTAGAGACAAAAATTATCGCCGTACATCGGCGATTTTTATCGCAGATAAACCTTGCTATTATCGCAGAAAAGTCAGCGATATTCATGTATTATCGAGCAAATGCTCTTAGCCATGTTATCCACCTCCCATTGGATAACATGGCTAAGAACTGCTCAGGGCAGGTGTTAGATTTTGGAGATATTCGCGCTTAGCGCGAATATGTCCAAAAGTTGGTAATAGAAGGTAGCGATGTTAGGGACTGTTTCCAGTCGCTAACATCTTGGCACGCCACTTTGCATGTCATTAGTGATAAGTATCACTGACATGCAAAGCGGGGCCCAAGATGGTCGCTATCTCCTTTTAGCTGTCACTAACTGGTGTTAGCGACAGCTTGGTAATAGGGAGATAATTTTATCTCCGCTTTCAAGGCTTTTAAAGCCAAAAAAGCGGAGATAAACCCCCTTGATAATATGCCCCCCGATTCCTCGGGGGTTTCAGCTGACAGGGCTTGGTATTGTGTTACATGGTAATTTTTCCAGGAAACGTCAGAGGGTCGATGCAGGGGTTCTAGAAGAGGTGATAAACCATTTAAGCCTCATGAACAAGCGCATGGTCTTTTAAAGATTTGTGAAGTACTCGGAGCGGCGGTGTGTGTGTTTCCTCTTTCAGGAGCGGGCGGGGGGGCACTGCCAGCAACTTGCCAGGTCAGGTAGTGTTCAACACGTGCATCACCCTTTCTCTGCTTGCTATTGCGCTCCATGCTTCAGAAAGGTAAGAAAAAGAACGTGCATTTGAGTTTGAAATGTCCGATCCTGCAGCAGCACACTTCCAAAGCCCACACATGACAATAACCCGATTCAAGGCCCCATTCACCCGTTTTTAAAAAAATAGATAACACTCCAACAAAGTAAGGTTATAAAACTTTATTAACTATTAACTTTAACGAACGGAACAAAAACTAAAAACATTTAAACATTTCTCAACACAAAAAGCAACAATGGTTAGAAGCTGTCTTTTGTGCGAATAGTCCCAAGGCAGCACAACGTGCAGAGTTCTGGACGGCACCCAGGTGATGTCGCCTGGGTGCCGCACTGGTTTAGGGATCCTACAATGCTGCTCCGAAAATTGGCGTGGGGCGTCCCGGGTGGGGCGGGGGGAGGCCTCGTCAGTAGCGGTCTGTTGTGCGAATAGTCCCAAGGCAGCACAATGTGCAGAGTTCTGGACGGCACCCAGGTGATGTCGCCTGGGTGCCGCACTGGTTTAGGGATCCTACAATGCAGCACAGAAAAACAGCGTGGGGCGTCCCGGGTGGTGCGGGGGGAGGCCTCGTCAGTAGCGGTCTGTGTCCAGTGTCACATGGCTGACACAACATGTACGACAGGCACCCAG
The DNA here is from genome assembly GCF_964263255.1 of Lissotriton vulgaris. Taxonomy (NCBI): domain Eukaryota; kingdom Metazoa; phylum Chordata; class Amphibia; order Caudata; family Salamandridae; genus Lissotriton; species Lissotriton vulgaris. Next base: position 736,865 of record NW_028244302.1, on the reverse strand, counting down.
GTGATGTCCAGTAAACTGCCGCACTGGTTTTGGTATCCTACAATGCTGCTCCGAAAATTGGCGTGCGGCGGCCCGGGGGGGGGGCGTGGGGGAGGCGGCGTGAACGGGCCTCCCCAGGTGGCGGCCATCTAGCTGAGTTGCGCCCGCTCTTGCGGCTACAGCGTCTCGCTCACCATGTTGTTGAGTTGCTCCCACTCTTGCAGTGCAGCGATAGGCGGCTGCCACATGGCTCTTAAAATGGCGGACGGCTCCTCGGTTTTGGGCCTGGTCCACTGAAATGGCCCTGGGACACTTTGGAACTCGGACGCTTGCCTGCTAGGGCTTGGGCTCCATTCTCGAAAAGCGTCCCCTCAGCCGTGAAGATTGTACAAAAGTCTTGGGGGCCCCCGACTCCCGCAGGCTTCCGGTGGGGAGCGGCTGCCATGATTGCTCGCGGAATGACCACGACGGAGCCACGAGATGGTGGTGCTCTCATGCTGACGCCAGCTTCAGTCTGAATGATCCAGAAACAAGGTGGGGCTTTCATCGTTTGGGAAAAAAAAATGTTCTAAACCAATGAAAAGTGTTATTTTTAGGACATATGACCAAGCCTTCCATCTTTAGGAAACCAAAAGTAAAATGAACCAATGAAAAGTTTTATAAACAAGTCACATGACCTGTTATGCGGCATAGGGCTACAAAAAGCGTAGAAAATCCGTTGGCACGTGAGGCGGCGTCAGTAGCGGACCGATGTGCGAATAGGCCGAAGGCAGCACAACGGGCCGAGATCCGGATGGTACCGAGGTGGTGTCCAGCAAATTGCAGCACTGGTGTGGCCATCCTACAATGCTGCGCCGAAAGACGGCGTGTCCAGCTGAGTTGCGGTCACTGTTGCGGTACAGTGACTCGAACGCGCCGAGATCCGGATGGCACTGAGGTGGTGTCCAGCAAATTGCCGCACTGGTGTGGCCATCCTACAATGCTGCGCCGAAAGACGGCGTGTCCAGCTGAGTTGCGGTCACTGTTGCGGTACAGTGACTCGAACGCGCCGAGATCCGGATGGCACCGAGGTGGTGTCCAGCAAATTGCCGCACTGGTGTGGCCATCCTACAATGCTGCGCCGAAAGACGGCGTGTCCAGCTGAATTGCGGTCACTGTTGCGGTACAGTGACTCGAACGCGCCGAGATCCGGATGGCACCGAGGTGGTGTCCAGCAAATTGCCGCACTGGTGTGGCCATCCTACAATGCTGCGCCGAAAGACGGCGTGTCCAGCTGAGTTGCGGTCACTGTTGCGGTACAGTGAGTCGAACGCGCCGAGATCTGGATGGCCCCGATGTTGTGTCCAGCAAGTTGCCGCACTGGTGTGGCCATCCTACAATGCTGCGCCGAAAGTCGGCGTGGGGTGCCCCGTTGGCTTATGAGGTGATGTCAGTAGTGGACCGATGTGTGAATAGGTCGGAACCAGCACAAGGCGCCAAGATCCGAATGGCAAGTCCTGGATGTTGAGTGCCTCAGTTGAGAGTTCTGAGCAGTGCTTGTAAGACTGTCTGAAGCTTATTTGCACCTGCTGCAGCTTCACTAGGTCCGGCGGAACTTTTTTCCTTTTCCTTTCTGCTTCTTTTCCTACAATCCGTTTCATCTGAAGACACGATCAGGTCCCTGAATGTGTGCAGGGGGACGCTATTGATTGAATGAAAATGGCGGCTTGACACAAAGCTGACTCAAGCGTTACTGTTGGTGCTATACAGACAAAAATTGGTTTTCAGTTTGTACATTCTTCAGGTTTTTTTTTTTCCATCCAAGTCTGATTGAGAGTTTGTAGAAAAATGGCTTCAGATTTTCCACATACTACTCTTCAACATTCTTCCTAAATGTAACAATGTGAAACTCACTAGGAGAACGGCTGTTTCTGTTTCCTTTCAAAATGCTGCCAACAATATTTTCTGAATGGAAGACACCATCTTGTAGCATAAAGGGCCGAAAGGGGTTCTGGTCTGGACGATTGTTGGTGGAGACATTTTGACTATATCTTGGACCTGCCCGGCCTCGCCCAAAATGGCGCCGGTATAAATGGGACTCGTAACTCCTTGCCCGCAAATGTATATCTAGAAAATGTTATTGTAAGTGGCCCTGTTCTATTTTAATTACAAAATGTATGTCCACCGATTCCGCAACTGTTAGACACCTTAGTTCTTGCAACCTAATGGCCCGCTCGTTACGTTCCTCTACAGTGTAAATGTCTCCTCATCATATACGATTTCAGTTTGCTCCGTGGCCGGCCCATGTGGTTATAGGTCCGTATTTGTATACTGACATTTTCACAATAAAGGTTTTTAAAACAAAACACGGTAGTAGTATTTACATTGGTAAAGTTTTTACTTTTAGTCACTGTTTTCGAATCAGTAAAAGGCAAGTGAAATAAAGCAGTCCAATTACATGACGGATAAAAGGTATAATATGTAGGAACGCAGTAAAGATAAATGGTCAAGGGCAGTTGTGTTTTTCATGTCTGCAACATAAAGTGATCGATAAGAATCTGATAATCAGGCGTATCGGCGACTAAGACAGCAGGCCGAATCTCTTTTACTCAACGGCTCCGTCATGGAAGGAAGAAACGCCCTTTTTCTCGAAAAAGGAATATATTTTACTTGCAAGACAGTTGTAAATTTTCCGGGAAAGTACATTAGCCTGGAATATTATAACATATGTTTGAAAAAAAAATATTGTTCGAAAATAATAAAAAGCGTAATTTTTAGGTCATATGACCAAGCTTTTCATCATTAAATTAACAAAAGTAAAATGAACCAATGAAAAGTTTTATTAACAAGTCACATGACCTGTTATGCTTAAGTTACGCGCTGCGCGCCGTGCCTCGGATCACTTCCGGGTGCGCTAACGCGGCGTGTCATAAAACGCATTACGCGACAACGTAGGTCAAGAATATAGTCTAAATGTCTCCACCAACCAGCGTTCAGAACACAACCCCTTTCAGCAGTCCAAAAAGTTCTGTTAAATGACAACAGAGGGGACAGGCAACAAGAACCATCAGTCAAAGAGGGGAGGGCAAGTTCTTCTCTTCCGGGTCATGTTGGGGCGCTACCGGAACTGATCGAATTGGTAGTCTATAGTGTTTCTGGATGTTTCAGACTAAAGCAGGCGTCAGCATGAGACCACTACCATCTCGTAGCTCCGTCGTGGCCATTCCACGAGCAATCATGGCAGCCGCTCCCCACCAGAAGCCTGCGGGAGTCGGAGGCCCCCAAGACTTTTGTAGAATCTTCACGGCTGAGGGGACGCTTTTCGAGAATGGGACCCAAGCCCTATCAGGGAAGCGTCCGAGTTCCAAGGTGTCCCAGGGCCATTTTAGTGGACCAGGCCCAAAACCGAAGAGCCGGCCGCCATTTTGAGAGTCCTGTGGCAGCCGCCTATCGCTGCACCGCAAGAGCGGGCGCAACTCAACTACATGGTGAGCGAGACGCTGTAGTCGCAAGAGCGGGCGGTAAACAGCTGAATGGCGGAAGAGGCACAGTGTAGCAAAAGCGGGCGGAATGGCAACTAAAACGATAAAGGGGCGCCCCACTACAGCTTGTCTTCAGGTCAAACGGATTGTGGGACAAGGTCCAGAATTGAAGAGTCATCAAAAGGCAAAAAGTTCCGCCGGACCCCGGGAGCCGGCCGCCTATGTCGGGGGCGATCTCAGGCTACACCAGTGCTATAAGACTTGGGGAGGGTGTCGGAGCCAAGCGTCTTCTCCGAGTCCATGGCCATCACACCGCCCCTCAGGGGCCTCCGTCAAGCTGTTTAGGAAGGTAACATATCACATTGTTTTCTAATGCAGTCAGGTCCACAAACGACACTCACTTACTTTGAGAATAGTGAAGCTGCAGTAGGTGGAAATAAGCTTTAGACAGTGTTACAAGCACTGCTCAGAACTCTTAACTATGGCACCCAACATCCAGAACTTATGCTATTTGAGAATGGCAGTGACATCGAAGCATCTCAGGGACCAAAACCATTAACGTACTTTCACGTATGAAAAATCTTACTTGGGGAGGGGGCAGGAGGGAAGCGCCCCCTCCCAGTCAGCGCCACCACACCGTATGTTGAAAATCTGAAGCCATCGTTCTACAAAGTCAACCAAACTTGGATTGAAAAATCTAGAAAAATGTACAAACTGAAAACCAGTTTTGGTCTGCATAGCATCAGTAGCAACGCTTGAGTCAGTTTTGTGTCAAGCCGCCATTTTGATTCAACAAAGCACAGGCATTGAAAAAGGCTGAAATTCAGAACTCTAAACTATGGCACCCAACATCCAGGAGCTTGCCATCCGGATCTTGGAGCCTTGTGCTGCTTTCGATCTATTCACACATCGGTCCACTACTGACATCATCTTATAAACCAACGTTATGTAAATAGTTTTTTAATAAAATGTTTTACCCTGTTTCTTTGCTGGTGTGTTGTCTATATTTTTAATATTTGCATAGGGTTTGTCGTTATTTTGTGCGGGATGGGTGATGGAGCCGAGCTGTCTTGCAGCCCTCATGGTGTGGAGCTCAGTTCATCTCACTATTTTCGTATTTGTCATGAAGGGTTGTTCCTAATATTTCTATTTTAGCGAGGTCAAAAAGAGATCCAATTAGTGGCCTACTGATTTTGCTCGATTCCTTTTATTTTTTTACACGATTTTTCACTATCTGCAAAGACTAAACAGAGTATTGCGACTTTGTGCTTGTTTGTAAATAGAGAATGATCCAAAGAGAACCAATTCTAAAACAGTAAATGCTTGGACAACAATCAATCAAATGGAGAGACAAGGAGGCACGACGGATTACAACGGGGGTAAAGGCCTGCGTTAACTACCCTTCAGTATCTGCAAAGAGAGAGTACTACTAAGACAAAAGAGGGGAGGGGGGGGTGCAGCGTTCAAAGCACATCAGCGTGCATAAATACGAAAATGTTTTTATCTATCACGTACTTGACATTTTAAAGCTTTTCATATTTGCTATTAAAAAACCAATGAAATTCACAGAAAAAACCATAGGTTATAGTGGATATATAGTTAGGAATTTGCATTTACAAAACCTTGAAAATTCAATGAAAAAACCATTGGTTTTAGGCCATATATAGTTAGGAATTAGCATTTACAAAACCTTATTTTACTCGCATAAAACCATTGAAATTCCATATATAGTTAGAAGCGCTAACTATATATCGCGCACCCGCAATCCACTGCTGATGATGTCACATATTACATCATTCATGACATGGTCAGTGACATCACTGATGACATCACTGATGACATCTCAAATGACATCACTGATGACATCACTGATGACAACTCAAATGACATCACTGATGACATCTCAAATGACATCACTGATGACATCACTGATGACAACTCAAATGACATCACTGATGACATCTCATTTGTCATCACTGATCACATCACTCATGTGATAATACAATGAACCTCTTCAGACTCTAATATAACCTTACATACACTCAGTATAAACAGACACTCACAGACTGTCACTCATCCATGGAGTTACTCACACACCTAGTCAGTCATGCAAAGAATCAATCACACCTCCATTTCCTCAACTATACAGTTATACACATCTTACTTATTCAAACATATAATAACACATATTTACTCTCTTATATAATCCCTGATACAAGCTCACAGTGATCGATACAGCCACTCACACATTCACTGGCTCTTATGTTCAGTTATTTATATATCTCAACTCTCACATGTATTGTGTTTTACATACGTACTTACTTGCACATGTAGCAATGAGAAATCCATTCACTCACCAACACACCCATGCACAGTCAACCGCCCATATAGCTGTTTCCACATACACTCTTGAACTCATACTCCTAGTGAATCAACTGCTTACACATCTATGCACAGAGTCACGCACCTCCCAGCCACCCACACACACACTCAGCCTCCCATTCAAATACTTGGGCAACCAATCAATAACCCATATGGCCACTCTTATAGCTACTGATCAACACATGCAGCAGCTTACACAACAACAAACATACTGATGCACAAATTAAGACAGTTTAGTCACTAACCCATGCATTCAGTGAGACACATTCATTCACTCGCTCATACAGTCAGTCACGCACCTACTAAATCCTTCATCCAGACACTTATACATCCACTCATTCTTCAATATGTAAAACATATTTAAACTTTACAGACACATACAATCACTGGATGATGTCATCAGTGATGTCATCAGTGATGTCACTGACCATGTCATGAATGATGTAATATGTGACATCATCAGCAGTGGATTGCGGGTGCGCGATATATAGTTAGCGCTTCTAACTATATATGGAATTTCAATGGTTTTATGCGAGTAAAATAAGGTTTTGTAAATGCTAATTCCTAACTATATATGGCCTAAAACCAATGGTTTTTTCATTGAATTTTCAAGGTTTTGTAAATGCTAATTCCTAACTATATATCCACTATAACCTATGGTTTTTTCTGTGAATATATATATATATAGATATAGATATAGATATATAGATATATATATATATATATTTCCGCACTTGCGCCTTTGCTGCTGACAGACTTAAATTCTTGGCCATCAAACAGGAAAAACACGGAAGACCCAGAGTGCAGGTGAGTTTCTTTATTCCTCAGCACACCACGACAGCATAACGTTTCGGCCTACACAGAGGCCTTGGTCACATGACGCACTGAGAGAGTTGCAAGAAATTTAAAGTGCTCATGCAACAGCGACGGACACATTTGATTGGTTACATTTGAAGCAGTGGGAGTGTTTAACTGCGTTTGAAGTTGATTTGTTAACAATTGCAATGGCGGGGAACCAAGTATGTTAACGCAGTTGCCCTTCACATTAATACCTGTTTGAATACTTTAGTAATATCCGACAATTCAAGTGGGGTATTTAAGTTAATTCATGGACACGCAAGGTATGTACAAAATTCATACGAAATTTCATATAATTACAAATGTGCAAAGAGAAACCCTCAATCAAAATACATTGGGATTAAATGTCTTAGAGCTAACGGCATAAATGCCTTAAATGCAACAAAAATCAGTGCACAACATGCCTAACAGTCCCCCATATATAAAATATATACACTAAATTTCATATATTTACATCTATATACATCATGAAACCTCCCAACTGTCACCATCCAACTAATTAAATGCAGTGTAGTAGTATCATAATCGGATATAAAGGGCACAATTATGCGTACATTTTGACACCTCCCCATACCTATTCCACTGTTAAGTGTTTATAGATAATCAAACCAAAAAACCATCGCTGTTGAATGTGCTAAATAAACAAGTGCAGTTAAAAAACAATATGTATATTTTTTCTAAGATAGTAAGCTTGAAATTGATTACATAAAGCTTCTGAGGTATGCAGCAACCATTGAACTTGACATTGTTCTTATGACCTAGTGCTTTTTTATCTAGTATAGTCATATTTAATTACCACAGGACCAACAGTAATGGTTAAGGCAGGTAACATTTCTACAGACTGCCAACACAAAGAGTACGAAGAGATGGTGAGGGTGCAACAAGAGGCTTTCAGATGTTGTATTTCTTACAAACAAGTGTAAAAATCCTCCGTGGAATTGAGGCCATTCGGGCTCTTGCTGTCCATCTCCAGGATATATCTGGTCTCAAGTGCCCTTAAGATCCCTTCCCGGTTACCACCTCTCCTTAAAGGGCCTACTGAGTCAATAGCATAATATTTAAGGAGACTGCTGTTATTACCATGGAACTCCTTAAAATGTCGTGCGACAGGGTAGGTGGCGTCATTGGTATTGATTGCCCTAATATGCTGGAGTACCCTTTTGTGGACCTGCAATTTGGTACTACCAATATATTGCAGGCCACAGGGGCACTCCAGCACATACACCACATACTCCGACTTGCACGTGAGTTGCTTATTGATCTTTCGGGGCACTACAGAAAATGCTGTAAGGAACTCAGTCTTATTGAGCCCCTGAGAGCAAGCTTTACAGCTGGAACACTTCCTGAACCCCCGACTGGCAGCTAGCCAATTTTTTGGGGGTATTACCTCAGGACTAGATTTAACTAGTGCATCCTGAAGAGAGAACGCCTTCCTGTAAGTAATGGCTGGTCTATTGGGCATGTGTTCACCAATAACTGGATCTAATTTGATCAGGTTCCAGTATTGGTTGACGATCTTTCTAAGTGCCCTGTGCTGGCTACTGTAGGTCCAAATGAGCCTGATAGGCTGCTCAGTGCTAGCATCGGTGTTATTCTGTGCTTTCTTGTGGGTCAGTTCTTGAGTGCGTGACAAGGCATTAGCTTTTCTAATAGCTGTGTCAATTAGCTGCTCACTGTATCCGCGGGCAAGGAACCTTTGTTTGCTGGCTGCCTGCGCAATTTTGCAGTGGGAGTCCGTACTACACACCCTACGGATTCTAAGCATCTCCCCATAGGGGATGCTTCTAATCAAATGTGGGGGGTGATGACTTCCCGCATGCAAAATGGTATTGCCCGCTGTGGGCTTCCTATAAAGCTTGGTTTCAAGCCTACCCTGACTGACCTCCAATGTAACGTCAAGAAAGTGTGCTACCTGCTGACTGATGTGAGACGTGAAAGACAGGTTGAATGAGTTAGAATTCAAAACCTCAATGAAATTAACCACTTCTTCATATGTTCCATGCCAGACCAAAAGAATATCATCGATATATCTGTACCATCTGATGATATGACGGGTACAGATATTGTGGTGAGTGCCTCTGAGGACCTGTCTCTCCCAGTACCCCATGTGGAGACAGGCGTAACTGGGAGAGAAACAGGCCCCCATGGCAACACCCCTGACTTGTTGGTAATATCGATTTAGGAACATGAAATAATTATGGTGCAGACAGAAACTGATCATAGCCAGCAACATTTTGTTATGCTCGACTAATTCTATGGGTCGCCTACCCAAAAAGAACTCAACAGCCCTTAACCCATCTGCATGCACTATACTTGTGTATAACGATGACACATCTAGCATAATCAACCAGAAGTCATTATTCCACTCAAGCTCATCCAATTTCCTCATCAAGTCACTTGAATCTTGAATATATGATTCAAGTGACAAAACATGCTCTTGGAGGAACAAATCAATGTACATGGTGGCTTTTTCCAACAACCCACCGCACGCCGATATGATGGGTCTACCTGGCGGCTTGGTCGCGTCCTTGTGCACCTTCGGAATCAGGTACAACACGGGGGTTACAGGATGGTCATTCTTTAAACACTTCAACTCATCCATGCTGATAAGTCCGCTGGATCGCCAACCCATGAGGAGAGAGTGGAAGTCCGATTGTGCCTTCCTCAGTGCATTAAGTTCACAATGTCTGTAGCAGTTCGGGTCATTGAGCTGGAGGTAAGCTTCCTCCAGATATAATGATCTGGGCCAGAGCACAATGTTGCCCCCCTTGTCCGATTGTCTGACAATTATATTTCCATCTGACTTCATTTTGCTGATCAATTTCTGGTACTCACTGTTACCATAATGTTTGCGATAGTTTGCTTTCAACGTTTTCACATGCAGGGCCTTTATTTGTTTAACAGCAGCATCCTGAAAGATGTCAATATTGTCATATGGAGTTACAGGGGTGAAGGTAGACCGTGGCTTTAGATTGCTCAGGCCACCAGTTTGAATATTCACTTCCCCCTGCGTATTCTGTGTATTTGGAGCTTCAGCTCGCAAGCCCGCCAAGTCCTGCATCAGCGGGATGTCATGAACTGCCAGGCCTTGAACAGTGGACTCCATACCAGGCCTTTTGGTAGTCCCCCGTGATTTGCTGTTGGCAAAATGTTTTTTAAGTTTCAATTTACGTGTGAATTTGAAAAGGTCTATTCTCGTATCTGCATAATTGAAACTGCTCGGTGGGCAATATGACAAACCTTTGGACAGGATGCTGATTTCTGCGTCAGAAAAAGTGGTGTTGGTCAGGTTGATGACGGATAGACCATTGTCCAATATATTCAAATGGTTGCTTGTTTGTACCGTGTTGGCTACTTCTTTTTGGTGGCGTTCCAACGCTTGTAATTCCGTTTCTTGGGCTTTTCGTTTAGCGCGGCTTTTTCTGCGCTCTCGTCGTTTTTCATTGGGGCTTTTTCTGATGCTGGGATGCGTGGGCGCAGAGTCTCGTGCCTGTCCTGTCTGACACACTCCAATTCTTCTTCCACAGTCAGTCGTGTAAACCCCAGACGATCAGAAAATCTACCCGCTTCCGCCTCAGACCCACTATCGATATTTGAACTTAGGTCTGTGAGGCTTGAACCCCCAGGAGAGCTGGATCGCACCTGGGTCGTACTATGAGCTTTGTTCTGCGTTGTGCGTGAATCATTTTTTAGTTTGGAGGCTTTGATCGCATCGTACTTGCGCGCAAACGTGAAGATTCTTCCTTCATTGTAATCTGTTTTGTCGCGCTGGAACTTGAATGCTTTGCGCTTTCTAATGACATCTTCTTCCTTCTGCACTCGTAGTTCCATTACCTCTCGAAATTTCTTGCACTCCAACACAATATTCGTGTCTTCCTCACACAGACTCGTTATTTCTGCCTCAAGTACGTCAATCTCTGCCTGTATTTTCGACCTGTCACTCTCCGCATAGCGAACCAGCATTGTGACTAAGCGGCGAGATGAATCCAAGCTCCATTCAGCCCAATCCTTGAGCATTGCTGGGTCCATGTACTCGTAACTTGGAGCTAACATGACCCTTAGTCCACGTGGTATGCGGTTCACTTCCAGGTAGCGACTCAGTGAACGATGCTCCCACCATTTAGATTGTTCCCTTTTTAAAAGTTTTTCCAACGCTTTGAATTTTTCACAGAGGTTCGAACCCCCAGTAGCACACGTTTCCTCAGAAGTGATTACAGACGGCCCCCCAGCCGGGGAGTCATCAAAAGCTTCCAAAGCGGCAACCTCTCTCCCCTTGCGTGCGCCGGCCGCCATGGTGTATGCTGAAATTTAAACTAATGTCGCACTCACTCAGAACGGGGAAGCTGCTGCAATCGCGGCTCGTCCTCCGACTGTGCACAACTCCTTCACCGGGACAATTCCGTACCTTAGTTCGCCGTCGAAGAAATGCGGGCGCCAGGAATTTTGAGACAGCCGTCCCAAATCGGCACCCAACAAACAGCAACAGCAAACGATTTTCTCAGATGTCCAGGGGCTCAAGCAGTAACTCCCCAACGGGAGAAATAACGACTTCCGGATCACCGGACGCCACGGTTTCCTGCTGCTCAGCCGTTTACGGAGGAGGGGTCTTCCAAACGCCGGAGAAACACTCAACCGGCTCGAAATGTTTCCGCACTTGCGCCTTTGCTGCTGACAGACTTAAATTCTTGGCCATCAAACAGGAAAAACACGGAAGACCCAGAGTGCCGGTGAGTTTCTTTATTCCTCAGCACACCACAACAGCATAACGTTTCGGCCTACACAGAGGCCTTGGTCACATGACGCACTGAGAGAGTTGCAAGAAATTTAAAGTGCTCATGCAACAGCGACGGACACATTTGATTGGTTACATTTGAAGCAGTGGGAGTGTTTAACTGCGTTTGAAGTTGATTTGTTAACAATTGCAATGGCGGGGAACCAAGTATGTTAACGCAGTTGCCCTTCACATTAATACCTGTTTGAATACTTTAGTAATATCCGACAATTCAAGTGGGGTATTTAAGTTAATTCATGGACACGCAAGGTATGTACAAAATTCATACGAAATTTCATATAATTACAAATGTGCAAAGAGAAACCCTCAATCAAAATACATTGGGATTAAATGTCTTAGAGCTAACATGTATATATTTAATAATGAACAAACTCTTCCAGCACCATCCAGATGATCTTCATACTCAATTCCAGGTTCACGTTCAGCTTCACATTCAGTCCCAAGTTCAAGAACATGGGAAACTGGAACAACCTCAAAAGAATGTAATTGGTAAAGCATCCATCCACCAATAATTGGTACCTTTAATCTTTGTATAACTTTCATTCACAGAAACAGGCCCACTAAAAATAGAAATATGACTCATATGATGAACACTGCCGTCACCTAATTCAACAGTGTTACGCATGACTTCAGTCACCCTTTTAGGTTCAGAAACCAGAGAGTGTAATTTGCCCACTTTGTTACCACACTTAACTCTGACAAGTTCTCCAATCTTAATGCACACTTCTTTTGTGCCATGCTTGGCATCAAAATAATTTGTGTTCTTAATTTGAGAATTGGTAATACACTCCCTTACCTGATTACAGTCACATTCTACTTTTTACTTCTGCCCATCCATCCAGGATTAATTCTGCAATTCTTGAATCTGCCACGCATCAAACCAAAGGAGTTTCCCCCACAGTGTCTTGAACCGTCACTCTATAAGACCAAATCAATGTATCCAGTTCCTCGTTCCAATTTTTATTTCCTTGGCTAGCCAATTGTAAAACACCCTTTAATACTCTGTTCACTTTCTCCACAACAGATTTACCTTTGGGATGATATAAGGCTGTAAATCTTTGTTCAATACCAGTGAATCCATAAATGATTTTCATCATGTCAAACTTAAATTGGACACCATTATCCATTAAAACTGATGCAGGAAAGCCCTCCATTAAGTAGCACTTTTCCTCAAAAATGATAACAGGTTCAGTGTCTACTTTCTTGACCACTTCCACTTCAATCCACATAGAAAAAAGGCCAACTAACACCGAAACATATTTGGTGACACCATCTTGCCACAAAATAGGTCCCATAATATCTAAAGCAACCTCTTCCCAAGGTAATTTAGGACAACCAAGAGAAGACATAGGAGGATTGAGGGTTTTTTGAGTCTTGTCCGCACATTCACAATTAACACAAGAACAAACAAATCTTTCAATTTCCAGATCTACTCTGGGCCACCAGTACAATGCCTTAATATTCCTTTTGGTGCGCAATATATATTTATTTTTCTCCATTAACTTTATGTATTTTTTTTCCATTTACAAAAACCATAAAAGTACATATATAAAAATACGTGGGGTAGCAAATGAGCCCTTGAGCTCTACACAGGTCACTCATGCTTTCCCCCGCCATCCGGCTTTCTCACCTTGCTGAAACACGCATACAGGCTCTCAATTCATCCGGCCATCTCCGACGCGTTTCAAGGCTGTTCCGCCCCGTAATCATGGAATGTGCACAGCGGGAATCAAAACACTCACTCCTTGTTCCTTGCAACCCTTTTATTGACTGAAAGTTTGCTCCTACCGGAACCAGAAAGACGGTCACCCAGGCCCTCGTCACCAGCCAACTAGACTACGGGAACGCCCAATACGCAGGAACCACAGTCAAACTTCAGAAAAGACTCCAACGCCTACAGAACGCATCCGCTTGACTCATCCTCAACATCCCCCACCACAGCCACATATCAGCCCACCTGAGAGACCTGCACTGGCTCCCGCCAACAAAAGGATCACGTTCAGGCTCCTCACCCACCTACACAAAGCGCTCCACGACATAGGTCCTGAATACCTCAACAACCGCCTCACGTTCTACACTCCAACACGCAAACTCCGCTCCTCCAGCCTCGCCCTCGCCACCGTCCCACGGATCCGCAGAACCACCGCCGGATCAAGATCATTCTCCTACCTGGCGGCCAAGATGTGGAACTCCCTCCCCGCCCACCTACGACTTACCCAGGACCACCTCACTTTCAGGAAACACCTCAAGACCTGGCTCTTCGAGCAGTAGCGGCACCCCCCCCCCACAGCGCCTTGAGTCCCTCACGGGTGAGTAGCGTGCTCTACAAATGTATTAATTGATTGATTGATTATTTTTCCTCTGTAGGAGGCAATGAACGTGACGCAAAGGCCACCACAACCTCCTTACCATGCTCAGACATCTGTGATAAAACACCCCCTAATCCAGTACCACTGGCATCATTGGTCAGCAAAAGGATCAAATCTTTGTAATGTAGGAGCATTAGAAATGGCCATTTTGATATCCGCAAAAGACTTTTGACATGCATCACTCCATGAAAGTGTAGCTTTGTTCTTCATTAGTATTTCATAAGTGTTCTGAAAAAAGTGATAAGCAAATTTCGGATAAAATTTGGCTAAACCAAGAAAAGATCTAAGTACATGTTTTGATTTAGGTGCTGGAGCATTCACAATAGCTTCAACAAGTTTACTCTTAGGCTTGATACCAGTGTCACAAATTTGGTGTCCTAGGTAAGTAACAGACTTTTCCGCAAACTAACACTTACTACCCTCAGCTGCCAAACCATTGTCCCTGAGGATGGTAAGAACCTCCCTGAGAATGGCATCATGATGAGTTGTATTCTTCCCCATCACTAAGATGTTGTTCTGAAAGAACACTTCTTCAGGAATATGACCAGAAAGTTTCGACATTAACCTCTTAAAAAGCTGCAGCGGCTGATGCCAACCCAAAAGGCATGCGTTTAAATTTATAACACCCAATAGATGTGCAAAAAGTAGTCAAATGTCTGCTTTCGGTATTCAACACAATTTGGTGGTAAGCAGCGGAAAGGTCTAATGTGGAGAACCATTTAGCATTTTGTGTTAAAGACAACATTTCATCAATTCTTGGAAGGGGAAATTGATCCACCAGAATATTGTTGTTGAGATACCTTAAGTCCACACACAAAAAAGCCTTTCCATTGGATTTTCGGGCAACGACCAATGGAGAAACCCATTCATATGCTTCCACTGGTTCAATAACATTTGACTTTAATCCTTTCTCAAGCTCAGACTTGACTTTATCTCTGACTATAATAGGAATATTCTGAGCTTTGTGTACCTTAGGGATAGCACCTTCGTTTAATCTAATTTGGTGGGTAAAACCTTCCTTTAATCTAATTTGGTGGGTAAAACCTTTATGTTGGCCCATACCAACAGCAAAAACCTCAGGGAATTCTTGTAGATCGCACTTTCTGGTGTCCTCCCCATCACATGAAACTAAAACTTCCTCCTTACTGTTAGGGTCAAGAATTATGTTTACATTTTTCTGGTCCTTCTACCCTAGAACTGAAGGCCCCTCTTTAGCAATATACAACTTTCCAGTAGCATGTCTTTCTTCGAAGCAAAACACCAATTTTCTGTACCCCAAGATATCAATTCTTTCTCCCATAAAACTCTCAGGAGAAATATCATTAGGTTCCAACAATACACAAATACTGCTAATGAAATGCTTTTCCCAAATGTTTTGAGAAACAATGGAGAATGGAGAACCTGAGTCCGCTGCAAGTTGCACAGTAATACCACCAAGGGAAACAAACCATAGTGGTTTAAAAGAAGAACTATCAGTAATGTTCAGTACAACTTTTTTCTTAGGAATGAATTTGACTTGTACATCTTCCTCACTAGAACTAGAACATATATCCTCTTCCACTTCTTGTATAAAAGTAACTTTACCTTAGTTTTTTTCCTTTGGTTTTCTTTTGCACAAAACGCCCAATGATACCACATTCAAGGCACTTAGAAGTTTTTACAGAACATCTTTCATATCTGGCAGAGTGTGAGAAACTACCACATCTGTAACATAATAAATTACCAATTTTCTTATGCTCAACATTTTTACTTTTCTTTTCATCAAATTTCCCATCCCTGTTCACTTTATGCCCCTCCTTACTTTCCAAAAATGTTCCCACCACTTCAGAATCCCTTTTATCATGAGACAAAGTGGCTTTAGCACAGTGCTCAGATAGGTCAGCCTTTTTAACAATTGCTACAAGATCTTTCAGACTGCCTTCACCTTCTACTCATAACCTGTCTTGTATGGTTTTGTTTTTTGTGTACATGACTACTTTGTCACGGATAAACTCATCATGCAGTTGAGCAAACCTACATTTACTCGCCACATTTTTAAGGCAGAAACGTATTCTTCAATGTTCTCATGTTTTTCTTGTTTTCTCTGAAAGAAACTGTGTCTAGTGACAGCAATTCAAACTGAAGGGGAGAAATGATCATCAAGGTCCAACATTGCAGCTTTAAACACATTAATATCACCCCAACTCTTTCCAGTTTTTGTAATTCATTATAAACCTGCAAACCTTCAGGGCCTAAAGAATACATGAGCATCCTCTTTTTCCTCTCTGGAAAAAAGTTACCATTAATGTTTTCCAAGTTGGCAATATCATTGAGGAAGTACTCTTTTGAGTCATTCCAGGCTATCAAAGATTCTCCTGGTGTTGGTAAAAATTCCTTCGGGGAATTAATGTGCATTGAAGAAGAATTTGACTCACCCACAGCTGTGCTGGTTCCACTAGTAGGCATGACTAGAGAAGTTGATAAGTTCCAGTCAGAAGAAAAAAAATGAATAAAGTACCTCCAAGAAACAAAGTGATGTGATAGTACAATGTATAGCACTTGAATTTGACTGAAAATGTGTGGACCAAATCAGCAACAAGATAAAGTATTTTCCTTAAAATCATTTTACACACGCAAAGTACATGAGAAGTAAAACTTCTTGAAAGAAAAACAAAACACTGCACACACCTTTTCTGTGAAGACTGACCCTTACAAAGAAGACTCCGATGAGGAATGACGATAATTGGCAGAAATTAAGCACTCCTTCACTTCCGGAATACTGCAAGAGAGACAGTAAACTGAAGGAAATAATCCTTCCCTTCCGAAATATAACATCACTTAAAGATGTACACTGTGCGGGCTATTTAACGCACTAACGTCATGAGAATAGGTCCTTTTTCCCTGGTACCATTCAAAGAACATTTTGCTCTGGACAAGAAGGAATGCGCAACAGGAGAGACACATGGAGTCAATGACGGCAGCAACAGAATGGTGGAACGAGGCAATGCGGGTTTTGAATCTACTGCCACTCGTTAAAGATGTCCATTGGTAAGTTGTAACAGAATAAGATTACACTTACCTGGATTTTAGTCGAAGTAGGTTCAATTGCAAAACCGATGCCTCCACGATCTTCAATCGCAGCGCACCAAGCAGAATTTCCTCTGAGGATATTACTTGTGAGTTCAGTTTTTTCTAGCGACCAAATCAGTGTAGTCAGAATTGCTTGTAGAAGAAGCTATTTTCCATGGGTTCTTAGATAAACAGCTCGTCGCCAAAAATAAGTGCAGTAATCACACTTATGAGCTATTGATTCATCTACTTTTATTGAGGCAATAAAGTGTATGCAGCATTGTAGCAGGGCGACCCCAGAATGAGGCAAAACATTCCAGTTCACTAAAGATATACAATTCTGATGACATGCAATAACTCTACATTCCAACCCCACACAATTAATAAAGAAACCCTGTTACTACAGTTCCTACCATAAACTCCTTGCCATCCAGTAGCAAACAAACAAAAAGAAAAAAAAGGAACATAAATAGTGGCGTCTGCCCTCCCTCAAATTACAATTTTTTTATAAAGTACTGCATTGTACTTTTCAGATTTTTCCCAAAAATTAAGGATTCAAAGGGTGTGGATGCACCAGAGATTGCAGACAAAAAAAGAGAGTGATGCTTTTCCTCTAAAATCCAAATCCAAAATGATCAAGGACTGAAAAAAGCACAGGGAGGAGTATTCATGACAGGTTGTCCAGTTGTCTACCAGTTCCTATGGCACTATCCTCCTGTAAAAAAAAGGAAACAAAACAAAATGTATTGCGCTATAAAAATTACTTGAATGGTTTGCTAAGGTAAAAATACAATGCTAAAATGTATGTTCAAGTTGATTTTTGGGCACGGAAATTGATGCTCGCTTTTGGAAGTACACTTTCATGGTTAAAAAATTACCTAAAGCATCCACTCAGGTAAATAATTAAACTGAAATGTTTCTCTATCATCAATCCTTCTCTCACTTCGCTCATCGCCATAAACCAAAATAGCTGATTATCATTTGCCTAGATAGGTCTGAAAGAAAATTTCAAACACATTCTGCAGTTCTTCTTGGAACTGATTATGGTTTTCTCTGATATTTGGGAATTGTGTGTTTAACACTCATTAAATCAGAAGAGGTCCAATGAACATGGACTTTAATTTTACCCCTGGTAGCAGGGAAGTCCCTCAAGGCCAGAAGGCTGGAGAAGGATGAAAACTCATCATCAATGTCACTTGAGTGGGAAAAAAGGATATGCTTCCTATATAATTGGTCTGCGGTCTGTCTCAGATTCTTGCGGGAAATAGTTGGGCTTCATTTTCTTCAATTTCTACACACTGAGGGCCTTGAACTATCCATGGTAGTGTAATCAACCTCTTGCCTGCTTGCTTGCACCACTCTACTGGGTATTTTACTGTCAATCAGTCAGTTTATCAAAAAGCTCACATACATGTTACCTGATGCTCCAGTTTCCAGTGGTCCCATAGCTGCTTCTCTGTTTTTGTGTGATTCAGCAGCTGCATCCCCAGCCCTTTAAGTCAGGATGGGGAACATATCTAGTAGATCCTACTTTCTCAGTCCCTCGTTTTCTTTTTCCTGTGATTCAGTGATCTGGGAGGATAAATATTGTGGAGGCAGAGTAGTTGGAGCACGAGCTCTAACGCAGTCCCTAAAGTGATTGATTTGGTACTCTAGTTTCTTCTGGGTATTTCTCATACCTCGGACTTGGAAGTCATGCTTATTCTTGTGTTCCAGATCATGTCACTGTAGGATGAGAAGCTATTCATATGGATCTATTCTATTATAGGAATTATTGATTGATTTCTGTACCTTTGCAAATCTTTCTATGTCAATGGTACATTGCTCTGGAAAGGACTTCGTCCCATCCTCATTACTAAGTCCCTCCAACTCTCAAAAAATACTTGCACGTGCTTTTAACATATTGTTGGTACATAGTATGGGCAGGAGTCCCTTTGTATGTGGGCTCACTGTAGTTAGATTTTTTGGCCAACATCTCTGATCCTTATTGCTCAATCACACCTGGATAGCAAGAAAGGGGTCTGCTGACCTTTGCCTGCAGCTCACCCTGTGGAGGGAGGTAGGGAAAGAGAAATGGGGAAGGGTCCCCTCCGTTATATTTCTCATAACTGATCTCCTGGTGGGGGGTGCCACATTTTCACCCCAAAAGATCTCCTTGAATTCGACAAACCTTTAGTCAAAACCCAGAGGGGCTCGTGAAGTGGACGGCTGGGTCAGAGTGCCTCTTTATCACATACCACTTTGGAAGGGTTGAGGAGATGAGGGCTATTTAATAATGGTTGATGCTTAATGAGAACAAATGTTTATTAATGTTGCTTCATTAATATACAAACATGATAATGAGAAATGAATCCTTAATCTTTTTTAAGCAGTCCCCTTCCTTAAACCGTCGATGAGTAGCTTTTGTGATCTCCACTCTGAATTCTTAAATTTCCTCTTTAATTTACAAAGTAGAAGAGAGAAGCCTCTTAAAAGTCCCTCTCTCAATTTCTCCTGTAGAACCCCTTAAGATGCTTGTGTCGGTTACTTTAGTTATGATGGATACCAGTACCTGGTCCCTTGTCTCTCAAAAGCCAACTATTGCAATATTCAAGAGGACTAGAAAGTACTATTGGCTAGACTCAGGGGAAAAAGTGAAGAAGGAGAAGGAAAAGGTGAAACGCTGATCTTCAGTCAACTCCAGCATCCGAAGGCAATATCACCATCTATTAAAATTACTTATAAATGCACAGAGGTTGCTGTTATTCTTGCCATTCTAGCGAACTTTAAAACACCTACAGAGTGGAATCCCTTCTGTTTGTTCAACCCAACACTAGTGCTGCTCAATTTCAAAGGACAAAGGGTCCCTCTAAGAAAGTGCCTTCTGAAAAGTAAATTGAGGATTTTGTCCTTTTGCATGTCTAATGACTGGGCCTTTTTTGAGAATCCCCAATATTTTCTCACAATGCATTTGATTACTTGGTCCTCAGTACCGTAAGTGGTTATGAGCCGGATAGTCTTGCTACCTGTTTAAGATTCCTGATATTCTGGATTTAACATATATATTTTTGTTTCTTTCCATCAACTTTCAAAACGACTTCCTTCAAGTCATACTCAGGATAAACTCTTTCTCTGAACTTTTTCAGGCATCTCATTCTGTTCATTCCCTGAAATTTATTTGAGAGTTGTAATTGCTTCAAGCTCTAAGGAGCTTTTCATATGGAATTCTCCATTTTCTTCTAGTCGGCCAATGACTGCTGGCATGATGCAGACTGTTACCAGCAGTTTCCTTCCCCTAAATGCCCCTCTCTAGTGTGTCAGTTCTAATTGTTAATATCATATCAAGATAGTTCATAGAGTCATAGCTCATGTTACAGGTAACTAAGAGATTGAGTTGCTTCTCATTGAGTATTCATAAAAAGTCCACAGCAAGGTTTCTGGGCCTTCCATAGTTAGAAAAGAGAATTACAGAGTTGAGTGAAAGAAAGATATGATCAGTATATTTTTCATTCTCTGCTGCCCAGACCACACGCTCCTCCCACCAGCACATCAAAAGATTGGTGTAGCTGGGGGAGAAGTAGTTGCTGATCATCAATCATAGCTATAATCTGTCTGAAAATGGGTGTCCTAGAATATTAAGATGATATTTTCCATCCAGAACTTTACTGTTTTCATTAACATGTTATGGCCCATTAGGTGTATTGAGCTACATCTTAAGAAGTGGTAACATGTCTTTATGCTGCACACATGTGGAATGCTTGTATATAACAATGTTACAAACAAAGAGAACAAGCTCCGATCTAAGCTCTAGATAACCCAGTCATCTGGGTCATTGAAAAAGATCTCCCATGCAAGGAACCCATTAGATTTATTGAGGAACCCTCACCCACCGACCTAGTTGGTGGCATGGTTCATCATTGGGCTACCACTGCCAGCCAGTAAGCTGAGCGCCTCGTATGTGTGCTTCGACACCTGATTACAGCGGTTTATTTGTTATGTTGGGTTTATGTGAGTGTTAGATACCGTGAAAGTTAAAGGTTAAAATTACCTCCAGGGTACCCAATGTTTTTTTTATTCTCTGGTCCCTGGGGTAGTGTTAAAATCTAATAAGTGTACGTGAGTGAGAGGAATTGTCTTGCACGTCTCTTCAAAGATAAGTGAACATATTAATCCAAGTGAAGTAGTCTACATGTTTCAGCCAAAGAGGTTCCAATAAATTGGCTTTCTTCAGGACCTGTGGCTCAAAGTAAACATTGAACTCATGTGAACACTGCACACACCCTGAGGTGTGCCGAGTTCTGTAAGGTGTGTAAGTTACAGGTTTCTCCACGAAATTTCTAAATTATGCAATAGAAGAAAAAACATAGCGCAATTATGAACTTAGCAGAAGGTATCCCTAGTCGGGACCCATCACTCATGCATGTGATCACAGGCAGCTTCTTAACCTGTGCTGACAAACACGTCCGTGAGTGTGGTGAATGTATCATTAGGCATGCGAAGCTCCTGGGCATCTGTAGGTACTGACGATAGTAATCCGAATTTGTAAAAAAACGGATGGTGTATCGTGTGTCAATTGACTCAAGTTTAGTCCTATAAAACTAATGGCCGGCAGGAGGCGATGCCTTTTGCGACACAACTGTGTGTGACAATGCAGAGGAAGAAAAGAGGAAAGGAAAATGGTCAGTGAAGGGAGCACTGAGCGAGCTGCATATCTATTGAGCGGTAATAATGATTCAGTTACTCACTTAGTCAAGGTCAGCGGCCTACACCATTACGTGCTAGCACCTCTCTTCCAGGATCCCAGCGAAGCTGTATCCTTGATCCCCAGAGGAATTTAGAGAAAACCCAGTCATCCTGCTTCGGTTGACGTGGTGGATGGCGATTGTGATTGTTTGAGGTGGGTGAGCCCATTACAGCAAGTTAACCCCTTCCTCTCGTAGAAGGTGCGATTTATTTGAAAGCTATTCTCGGTATGATTAAGGCACACAAAATGCCCTTCACATAAATACCCGGTGCTCCTAAAAGAGTGCAGTCTACATAAGATCTTTAAGCTGTGGGAACCCAAGCATTGCAAGGAAATAGGGGTAATGGAAGAGTAGTTTTTCTAAGTGGTCATTTTCAAAGTTGGGTGTACAATGATTCTTCCTAAGGCAAATAACCTGTTTAGGTAAGAAGGGTTATGATAAAAGGAAAGAGAAAAGAGGAGTTTATCTCTTATGAATTGAGCTCAAACATTTCAATAGTGAAGTTCTGAGGAGATTTTTTGTTTCATGCAGGGAGTCTGGCCTTTTTTACCTTGTAAGGTTGTGCTCTTTGTGGGTTCTGTGGAGGTTTTTGACGTGTACAGGAAGTGTGGCGCCTTAACTGGTAGCGGTGTGTGTTAGGTAAAAAACAACAATAATGAAGACGGTGCAGCAAGGTCAGAGGAGACCCCGAAACCTCTGCAGAGAGTGGCCAGGGCCCACTCAGTAATTATGAAAAGAATCCTGTGCACACGTTAAGCGAGGTGTAAACATGTACCATGCTTAATAAAAAGAACACAATAGGCAGTAAATGGAACAAAGTGGACACGATAGAAACTCTTTTTGTTCTTCAAAGGATTGTATTTTACCTTGCTTTGTTGAAAGGTAACTTCAAAAGAAAATGACCAGCCGACACGTGTTTCGTCAAGTGGGCAAGGAGCCCGTGACTCTTCAGGGCTGTAAGCACAAGTGGGGTAACGGTCCGTATAGCGGGTGATATTTCGGACCCGGCATCTGGGTTGAAATAATCAGCGATAGTGAGTCACTGTGGACTCAGAGACGGGCGGGTACATCCGTCTCAAACCAGCTAATGCCTGGGATATGTCAGTGGTGAGACGGGTCCTGTCTTCCTAAGGGGATGGTTTATCTCTTATGAAGTGAGCTCAAATATTTCAATAGTAAAGTTCTGAGGAGTTGTATTGTTTCATGCAGGAAGTCTTGCCTGTTTTACCTTGTAAGGTTGTGCTCTTTGGCTATGAACAAAGTGACAGTGCCCATTACTCTTAGCTCCTCGCCGTAAGGAAGTACCAGGGTATGTCATCGGCCACGCCCAGTCGACGTGTAGGAAAGAGGTAGACCCAGCTCTGTTTCTTCTCCAAGAGTGGATTTTGAGGGCTACCTAGATGTACATCTAGTTGTTCTATTACTACCCATTTCAGGCCGTCAATCGTGTGATTGCATCTTAGGAAATGGTTGATCATTTTGGTTGTGTTGTGCTCTCATTTGATATTACTGATAATGAGTAAGGAAAGGCAGCATAAATTACTGCATTGCCTTACTTTGCTTTCGGGAGGCGTTCTATGGACATTGTTGTGGGTTTTCCAATGCAACACCCATGGATTTTGATGCTGAGCCATATTTGCTAAATCATGTAAACCTGGGAAAGTGCCAAATCCTTATGCCTCCTGAGGTGAGGCGTAACAATGAGAAATTTCTTTATTTCTCCTCGTTTTTTCCTCTTTCTATTTGTGCTGCATTCTGCAGACACATAAGTGTTCTGCAGAATGCAACACACATTGAAAGAGGAGAATAGGATAGTTTTGACGCAGGAAGGTACCTCTTTCTGGACAAAAACATTCACAGTGCAAGGCAGCCGCGGCCCGTGGAGCGAGTTCAGTGGGGCAGACAGGCGGGGCGGGGAAGGAGCAGGGTGGGGGTGGTAAACACCGGAATAAGGATGATTGCAAGTAAGTAAACAATTAAATTAATAAAACGAATTTCGTAGCACGCCCTGCATTGCAAAATGCGATGCAGGGCGGGCTACGAAATTTGTTTTTTTTGTAATTTAGCTGCCTAGCGCCAATGTAGACACCCTTGCACCATAGTGCAAAGGTGCCTGTGGTGCAAGGGAATGTTTGTTTATGTGCAGGAAGGTCTCCCTTCCTGCACAGAAACAATCAATAATGGCATGTTGCTACTTCTTCAGGACACGTAGACGCAGCAAATTGTAATTATTTTTTTTTTATAAATCTTTTTATTGGAATTCAGTATGACAAATAGACAACAGTCATCACAACCACATCGTTTCATAATGATACAGCAAGTACATGGCAGAGGAGGTGCACCTCCCACAGGAAACACATAGTAATTACAGTTACAGCATGCTTAATCATTGTGAAATGGTATAATCCTCAGTCAACAGGGATTCACAGATCCAACCTCTATATGTGTTCCAGCTAACCCATACCTGTATCTATTTGTTGGGGCACCCTCTTGCAACATACATTGTTTTCTCTGTGACCATGCACCAATCCATGTCCTTGCTCCAATGCACTAGAATGGGGGGTTCCTGGGCCCTCCACAGTCTTACTATATTACTCTTTGCCTCCATCAATCCCAAGGTTACCCACAGGCGTTCCATGGCGGTACGGTCCGTTGGCCCCAGGCGTTCAGGAGAACTAGTTTTATATTACCATCAATCGTTTGGCCCAATAAGTCCCACAATTTCGGCCAATATCTCTGGATAACCGTGCACTCCCAAAGAGTATGGATGAATGTGCCCACCTGTCCACACCATGTAGTGCAATTCTCATCAGAGCTATACCCCATTCGGACCAGGACTGATCTGGGGAAGTACGATCTATGCAGGATCTTGAGCTGCACTAAACACACCCGAGAAGATATTGCCACCTCGCGAGGAGAAGCCACGGCCGCTAGCCATTCGTCATCGTCCAGACTAGCCACATCATGGTCCCACTTAGCAAGCAGGTGGTCCAGTGGGTCTAGGAAGTTATTTATCAGTTTTTTATAGATGAGCAATATGGCTTTTTCCGACAGGTCCCCATCAAGCACTCTATCCTCAAATTGTCATTATTTAATGATTGTTTATGTGCTGGAAGGTACACCTTCCTGCACATAAACAATAATTAATGGCATTTTTCTCATTCTATGTTTGTTGCAGAATGCAGCACACATAGAAAAGCAAAAACGAGGAGAAAAAAGTATTTCTCCACACTTCGCCATTCTAACGCCTGCTCTTGCATGGTGTTCGTTTTTGACACGGCCTCAGATTTACACCTCCTTTTAAATCTGGGGCAGCATCAAAAGCAATGGGTGTTGCAGTGGAATGCCCACAGCAACACCCATTGCATTCCCCTTTCATGCTAAGTGCTGCATGTAAAGGGGCCTTTTTTACAGGTGGTGTCAAGCAGCAAAAAGTGGCTTTACGCTGCTTTGCAGATATGGAGAAGGGCAATTTCCTACCAGAAGGTTGCTAAAAGTGACGTTCTGGTGGCGATATCCTCTTGTAAATATGCCGCCTAAACTGCATTTAGGAGGTTGACCGCATTACATCATCTTCAAAACATCAAGTACAGATGGGAAACCTGTGTTTTGAAGTTTGGTGTAATGTTAGACCTTTTGTTTTTTCCCCAAAAACTTTTAGAAAAATATACATATATACCTACAGACACTTTCAGTCAGACCTCTTCAACATTGGTCTTTTGCGTCGTCATTCACATTTTGGATCCACCTACTGCAGAGTTTTCAGCAGGATAAAGCCAATAATGGTGGTGTGTTAGCTGTTGATGTGTGTAATTAAGTCACTGAGACCCTGATTTCATTTTAAACTGTTATGTATTCCCTTTTCAATTATATCTATGTTAAATGTGCCTAGGTGTAAAGTGAGAGAATTTTACAAACTGAACATTAGGGACAATATTTGCTAGCACCCTTTCTAAACGTTCAAATTTTTTTTTCTAAATATGGAAGTACAGTAAGATTAAAACATATTTGCGGCTTAAAGCCCGAATGTGAAGGAAAAAAATTGAGCACCCCCAATAGTACTTGAGCCAGGTAACCAGATCAGCTCATAGGTTTGTTCTGACTAGACTTAGACTTGGGTTGGCCCATGGATTGGTGGCTTTCCCACAATTAAAATAGCATCCAGTTGGACTATGCCCATGCGATGGTCACTCAAAACAGAGCACCCTGCACGTTATGCTAATTTGTACTCTCTATATGAACTTGAGGATTGTTTAAATAAAACCAATGTTTAACAAAAAATGCTATTTATAATGTTGATGATGCTATGAAATTGATTTATGAATTGAATTCTCCGGACAAATGTTTTTATATTGCCACGTTTTTATGTAAGTCAATGCAGCTTAGGAAAAGCATGATTTTTTAATCCTGTTTTATCTGTATAATTATGTATCATTTTGCTTATGTGCTTTTATGGTCATTGTTCTTTTAATGCACCGAATAAAGCTTCATGAAATGAAATGTGATGGAAACAATTGACTGGGTATGCTAAAAAAACAAGCGTGACACATTAATAATACTTTGCGTGATGTACACTTTTTCAGTTGAAAGTGACACTGTTTCAGAAGACAGTTCAATGTGTGTTTTAACTTCATAGTCAGGTCTGATGCCACATCAGCAGATTTTCATTTGTGGTATTGAACGTTTTCTCTGTTCGGGGTATTCTTGGGTGTGCTGGCAGGCGCGTGGACCCGCTAAACTAAATTTTTCATAATTCGGACTCTGATTATGCTTCAAAGTACAACTGTATAGCATACAACACTACTTTCGGTGTTTACACTGCATCAGTTGGTATATGATAGGATTAAATTATATGAGTCCTGGATTCATAAAAAAAGCAACGACAATATGACAGACTAACTCATATAAAAAGTTCACTCAGCACTTGCTAATTCTTGATTCCCACAATTTGGATCTGCAGAAGTTTAGGGCCAAATAATATGTCATGTATGTGTTTCCAGCAGACCGTCAGAAAAGGAACCCTTAAGGATCGTGAATACCCACACAGTCACGTTTTTGTAGGTATTTGAAAATATGTTCAATGCCTTTAGCACAATTATCTGCACTTATGACCATTCACCTAAATACTCCAGGAGGAAGGGGCATATTATCAAGGGTGGCGATAGGGAATTTTTGCCACTTTACTAAGCAGCGATAATTCTATCGCCCTATTAGCAAGCTGTCGCTAACAGCCGTTAGCAACAGCTTTTAGGTGATAGCAAGCGGTTTGGGGCCCGCTTTGCTTGTTAGCGATATTTATCGCTAATGACATGCAAAGAGGGCGTACCCAAACTGTTAGCGACTGAAAACAGTCGCTAACATCGCTATCGCCTATTAGAAAGGCAGGCGTAGCGATGGAAATATTCGCGCTAAGCGCTAATATCTCCAAATTCTAACACCTGCCCAGACCAGTTCTCAGCCATGTTATCCAATAGGAGGTGGATAACATGGCTAAGAGCATTTCATCGCTAATGCGTGAATATCGCTGTATTCTCAGTGATATTCACGCATTTCGCCGCTATTGCTGGAAAATGTATCGCTTTGGAGATAAACGTTGCTAATAGCACGTTATCTCAGCGATAAATTCCGGCGATGCTCATCGATAAAAATATCGTCGCTAAGCCTATTTAGTGATAAATATTGTTACTTGTTGGTAATATGCCCCGAAGTGCCTTATTTAATGTTTTGAAAATGCAGGACCTTTGAGAAAAGTGAGGGATGCTTCCCCCACCTTATTCTGCCCGCATCGAGGCTGTATATACTTCTGGAAAGAACAAAAATATGAATTTCATAAGTTCTCTAATTTTGTCACCATATTAGTTAGTTTTAATTACAAATGTAAAAACATCACTTTTTTTCTTTTTTATAACTAACAATTTTCCATGAATACCTGGCATATTTGAGGATCTTCACTCTTTTACAACATCAGTTGTACCAGTCATTCAGGCGTGAGATAATAAGTGCAAGGAACTGTGTAGAACTATGTGGATTACTGCCAAATATTTAAGAAGGAGCAAGGAGCAAGATACCTTCACGTTCAAAAATGTTTTTATTTAATGGAAAATTAAAGAAACCTTAACACAACAACCACAAAATTGTTTTTGGGGGACATCACGCTATCAGGTCAGTAGGGATTCCATCATACTCTGCAATAGATTGTTTGGTAACACTGGCATTGTTCAAAGTCCCTACAAAGGTAGCAAGGCAATGACACCGGATATCACCCCTACAACCTGAATTTTCCTCCACTGGAGATATACAACTGTCATTGGACAGTGCTAAAGGTTCTAAGCAGCTTCTACTGGGACAATAGATGGATCCCACAGGGAGGTGATACTGTTTATGAAGCATGTCAGAACCCCTCATCTGCGATGGTATACAGATCATGGAAATTCACTTTCCTGTACTAAGGACTTAGTAGTAAATCGAAAAAGCCAATTATAGAAACAGCAATCCATAAACACAATTTAAAGTGGTAGCACTTGGACTTTCGTACTGATCAGCAGTATCAAAGTACACAGAAATGCTAAAACCACAAAAACAATGTCCAGCATACCACAAAAACCAGGTCAAAAGGAAAAAGCCGGGGGAAACATGCCAAAAAAAGCCAGGTCTAACACTCATTTGCATCCAAAAAGGGAATTTTAGTTTCATCCAAAATAAGATGTCGCAATGAACTCAGTCTTGTCAAAAAAGGAAGTTTAAAGATGAGATCCGTTTGGTGATTCACTCCCAGTAGCATCAAATTAATTTTCACAGTAATCCCAGAATTCCCAAAACATGTTCCCCCTGTCATTTGTGAGGAAGTGTGCCCATTTAGGAGATGCGCATTTTTGATTCAGTATCTTGTGTATCTTGACACCTCCTTTGCTTAGATCTGAATCTTCCTATTCTTCTTAGATACTTGGAAGACTGTTTTTTCCTTGTGGAACCAGTCTCTCCTTCTTTTGCTTCTTTAGCCGATGTTCTTCAATGGCCCATCGGGGTTCCCTAACCCTTGGCCCTTCGTTAAGGTCTTAATCAGGTTCTGTGACAACTGCTGGACTTATTTTGTCTTCTCCAGTTTCATCATCCAATTCTCTAAGATCCTCCTCAGGCTGATCAAGTGCTATTTTAGTTGCTGATTGATCCCCTACAGCTTGACTAACCTGCTTATGTGGTCCTGTGACCACCTCTGACTCTTCTGGGAGAGGCTCTGTTATTTCATCAAGGATACACGGAACCCTCTGAGTATGGACAGAATGAATACAATTAGGGAGACCCCTACATTTCACAGCAGTTGTAGCCACTAGAATGTCTTAATAGGGTCCACGCTACCGAGGCTCCAAGCAGGACTTCTGTACATGCTTCTTCACAAGGAACTAGTTCACAAGCCTAAGGTCATGACACTGCTTCTGATGTGGCAGGGCAGTAGCAGCTTCAACCTGTTGAGACCTAGAATGCATCACTTCAGCGAGTCCCTTTCAGTAGTCCAGTATCAAGTCATCTGTGATATTAACCAATGCATTGGCAGGCACAGCTGGCAATCTCATTGCCCTTCCCATGAGAATCTCATGGGGAGACAGCCATGTACTATGATCAGAAGTGCTCTGCAGGCTCATCAACACAAGCGGCAAAGTATCTGGCCGTTTTATTGATGTTGAAGCACACTTTGGAAAGTCTCGATTTCAATATTCCATTAACTTGTTCCATCAGGCCTGAAGCCTCCTGTTGGTAACTACAGTGCAGCCTTTGGCCAATCTGTAGAGCAGCGCATTACATCTTCAACACTTTGCTACTAAGCTGTGTCCCTTTGTCACATTTCAAAGAAGTTGGAAAGCCAAACCTCAGAATAAGCTCCCTCAACAACAGCTTAGCTACTGTGAGACTATCACATCTGCATTTAGGTTATGTCTAAACTCATTGTGAAAAGATAAATACAAAACCAACATATATCTCAACCTGTTGCACACAGTCATCTCTGTGAAATCCAACAGCATCCTATTGTCCTATTGAAAGGACTGCCAGACCTAATGACACTCATCCCTCTCACCTAACTGACTTGGTATATCTGGAGTTTTTAATGTCTTTTGTTATCTATTGTGCACACTCTCTACATCATTTTGGATGTAAGCTATTGACAATTTGACCCTACCTCTGTACCACTTATTCTTGTGGCCTTTTGTCAATATCAGCCTTAAGAAAGCCCTCGGCCAATCGTCCATCGAGTGAAACACATGTCGACTGTTTCACAGTTGAAAAGAAGCAATTGAAATGGCATATTCTGCCTACTAAGCTCAACCGAACATGAGTTTTGGAAATCATTATTCCTTTCACTACATTTGATTAATGGGCACAGACCGCCAACCACAACTCAAATCATCCTTTTACTAATGGCTCTTGGGTGCCACCATTTGTGAGGCACGTGCCATTTTAAACATTGGGAATTTACCACGGTAGCAGGAATACTAGATTCATCTACCCATCTCAGCAAACTTCAAAAAAATTTGAAGCTGTTCACTATTTCATATAGGAGATCCTGATGCCATAAATCCCCACTGGGACCACACCTGTCTGAAATAATGAACCACACCAAAGCCATATTGACAATCTGTAAAAATAGTCAATTGATCTGAGACACAATAGGCTCTGGTAAGAACAATCAGTTCCTCCACTTGTGCGGAGACTTATCCTTGTGAACAAGCGGCTTCCACCACTCCCAAAACAGTACAGACTGAATAAGCAGCTCTCAAATTGTGTGCATGGCCTTGTAAGCACGAGCCATCCACAAACAATATGTAATCAGATTTGGACAGTGGCTCATCCGGAATATCACCTGCATAGTTCACTGATATCAAAACAGTCATATTCCACTTCATCTTCTTCATTTTCAGTGTCTGGGACAGGCAACAAAGTGGCAGGGTATAAGACGGAGCATTCTTTCAACAAAACGCTATCTTCCGCCAGTATGACCTGTTTATACCGTGTCAGATGGCTAGTTTTATGATGGTGAGTCCTCATCCTGGTTAACAAAATCTCCACGGAGTGTGGAACGTACAAAGTTAAGGAATGGTCCGTCACTATACTCTAGTACCTTTCGATGCTGACACCTGTTGCCGCCACTGCTTTATGGCAATTAGGCAGTGCTGCAACCACTGGATGCAATGTGGCCAAAAAATAAGCAACTGGTCTTTGAGCTCAACCATGGCTCTGTGTTAACACTGAAAGAGCACAACCTTCACATTCACTGCAAAAGAGTTAAAATGCTTTGCAATAATCAGGCATTCCTAATGCCAGAGCGTGACAGAGACTTTCTCTCCACATAGGAATGCAACCAAAAAATCATTGTCTCAAGGCATTGGATCTGACACATCATTGTGCATAAGCCTCCTAAGGGGCTTGGCCACTAGGGAAAAGTTAGGTATCCACTGAGAACAGTAGGCTACCATTCTCTTGAACATTCTGCCTTCCTTTTGGGTCTGCGGTGGATTTATTTGCATGATCGCCGAAATTCTCTCTTGCAACACCTTTCTTGCACCTTTCTCAATGTGAGGACCAAGATGTACAACCTCTTTCACACAGTACTGCAGCTTGTTTGGGGACCCCTTATGTCAATTCTCAGCAAGTGGTTTAATGGAGCAAAAGTGTCAACTTTGCAAGATATTGTGTATCTGATGCAATCAGAAAATCGTCAATGTATTGAACCAGCATTCAATTTTGGGGCATAACCAAAGACTCCAGATTTTTCTTAAAAATTTGAATAAAAATAGACAGACTCTCTGTATACTTGTGGAACCTAGCACCATGCCAAAACACGACTGTTAAATTGAAATGCTGAAATAAACTGGCTTTCTTCATGCAATGGTATGGAGAAGACCACCAGACACAAATCAATGACAGTAAACCACTCAGCCTCGTGTGGAATCTGAAATAATAATACTGCAGGATTCAGTACCACGGGACAGCAAGGAATCACAATAATATTTATTTTTCGAAGGTTCAGCACTATGCAGCACTTACTTCTCCAGGCCCAGAATGGGTGAGTTCCATGACCGCCCCATTATTTCTTTCAATATACCTTACTGGATTATTGTCTCAATTACCAGGGTGATTCCAGTAATTGTTTCAGGAATCAAATTGTATTTTGTCATTCTGTGGTATTCTGAATTTGGTTAATCTGAATTTGAACAGGTTCAACTGCTTTAATAAGCATTTCCAGTGAAATCCCAAATCATTGAGGCTCACTCTGTCTCTGAGGTCCAAAGTTAGAATCTCTATGGTTTGATTGGTTACATTCCAACAGTTAAATTCTGAGCTGCCAACTTAAAGGCAATGTCTTCATGATGCGTCTCTAATTCTATAGCTTTTCGGGGTGCAATTAATAGTGCAATTCAATTTTAACAACAAATCACATTCTAACAAACTCACAGGCCTGGAATTGCAAACTACAAATGGTGATTTTCCTCAAACCTTCCTATCCTTACAGGTACTTCTTCAGAAATTGGATTTCTCATGTGTTCATTTGCACCACCAACAACTTACCCACGAGGGATAGGTTTGATAGCACCAGTGTCGACCAACAACATGACATTGTGCCCATTTAAATCACCATCTCCATATGGACCACTCTGGCCTACTTCCAAGATTGCGCCAAGTACGCAATCCTCCACTCCCCTCAGGCCCTGTCAATCAGATTGATCGATGCCTCCAGTTACGTTCATTTCAAACAAAGGAAATTGCTGATCTGAATTTGTATTCTGTGCCACATTCTGCTTCATATTTGGGACCTTATTTGGAGAAAATCCAGGAACACTTGTAGCATGCTGTGGCAATGGAGGTTGAGGAACCTTTATCACTGGAGCATTTGATCTGGTAACAGTTTGAGATCTCGGTTTGGGTATGTTCTGCTGTTGCATTGGATTATTCAGAGGTGTGCCAGTCTCGTAAAACTGGCCTTTATTTACAGATTTTGCAGGATTAAAATGTGAGCCAGTCTCGTAAAACTGGCCTTGATTTACAGATTTTGCAGAATTAAAATGACATTCGCGCTTTTGATGCTCCAACCTGTTGAAATAATGACACAGATTTGACTTCAATGTAGCCACATCAATCCCAGTGCTCGGATTTATAGGAACCCCTCATCCTCTACCTTGTGCCTGAAATCCACCTCCACTGTGCATCGCCGAAATTTCCAGTTGATATACACCTTGCATCAAAGGGGAATTTCCAGAAGACTGTACATTTTGTATACCCCTCTGTGCAGGCTTCATCTGAGCCACCGTCAGATTCTCCATCAATTTTTTCTGCCTCATCTTCATTTAATCATTACAATATTTGGCATATCGCAAAATATCATCAACAGATTTATTTTGCCAGCATATCAAATGCTTCTGTACCATCATTCAAATCTCAGTTCTCAGTCATACACACAAATCTGGACACAAAATGTCCCATATCTTTTGGCTGCAATATACCTATCCCACGGTTTATGCAACAATCTCTCATAGTAAGCATACCTCTTTCATTTGCTGAGTTGTACTATCAATCTTGAGCCAGTCAGTTCTTGAGATGGCACTTTAGCTTTCAACCATGTAATTATTATTTATTTATTTTTTATTTATAAAGTGCATGATTCACCCACAAAGGGGTATCTCAAGCTATAGGACGCCAAAGCAGACAGTATAGACCAGAAGGCCACAACTCAAAAGAGTTTCGCTTTAAGAAGTCTTCTAAAAAGGAGATAATCTCAACATTTCTTAAGATGTATCGGTAGTTGATTACAGTAATGGGGGGCCAAATCGGAAAAGGCATTAGCACCAGTCTCGGCTTTCCTGAATCGGGTGGTAACTAGCAGAGATTTATTTCTTGAACGAAGGGATCTGTTAGGCCGATAAGAGATACATTTATCAGTTAAATAGCCAGGGCCTTTGCCATTCAAGGCATTATGTACAATACAACATATCTTAAATAGAACTCTTTTGCAAATTGGTAACCAATGAAGTTGACACAGGAGAGGAAGAGAGGCAGTTCTAGTTGGTAAATTCCTAACAAAATGGGAAGCCATATTTTGTACTACCTGGAGCCTATTCAGAGAAGAGTCACTAGCTGCAATCAGAAGGGCATTGCAGTAGTCCAAACGGCTTATCACTAGTGCCTGAATGAGCGTCTTACGCACAAAGAGAGGAAGGAGAGGAAACAATCTGAGAAAAAGGCTCAGCATATGGAAACAGGAGCCAGAGGTGGCCACCACTTTTCATGGTATGTTTGTGGTCTAGACGGACGCCCACATTCTTAACTACTGTCTTGTGGCTGGAGGCATGCCCATCTCAGCAGGCCACCATTCTGATGACCCAACTGAGAGGGTCCCCAAAGAGCATGATTTCAGGTTCCTCAGCATTCAGATGGAGAAAATTCTCTGTTGTCAAAGGAAAACAGGACCTGAGTATCATCAGCATATGAGATTGGAGTGAAGCCGAATTCTCTGATTAATTTAGCAAGGGGGTCACATAAATGTTAAACAAAGTGGGACTGAGACAAGATCCCTGTGGCACCCCCTTGTTAAGCTATATTGTCCAAGAACAAAAGGGTCCAAGATTAATAGTCTGTGTGTGATGGGATAGCAAGTTGGAAATCCACAACAAAGCCTGTCCACAGATCTCAATCTCTTTTAGTCTCCGGAGTAGGATGAGACAGTGTCAAAAGCTGCTGATAAATCTATCTGTGCAGCTTTCCATTCTTGTGGAAGGAAGCCTTCACTCATGAAAAGATTGAGTATTCAGCTGCTGATGGGGCTGCTGATGGGAGCCAGTTGTTTGTGCAGCAGGGAAGAGATTCTGGTTGGAATTACATCCATGGGGGACTCAGATTTAGTTACCTTTAACATATACTCAATGGTATTCCTGTGAATACCATGCTGTGTGTGGCCGACGTGTGTTGTTGAATTGCTATTTCAGAGTGGCAGCTTGTTTATTGCTGATTTAACCGCTTTATGAAAAGTAGTCAAGCAGCTATTGATGTCCCTTGATTCCAAATTCGTAGCCACTGAAAATTCATTCATAAAGGTGTCTGCAGTAATTTTATGCCACTGTCTCCTATAAATATGGGAGACATTTTAACAGTTGAACTCCACCTTGGCCCCTAAAATTTGAAAACCAATAAAAGAATGGTCTGACCATACTAGAGGATGGGGTGTCTCCAAATGATTGTGCGGAGAATTAGACAGGACAAGATCTAAAGTGTGTCCTGCCACATGAGTTGAGTCTTCGTTGATCTTATCCAGTCCAATAGTAGCCAGATCAGCCAGGAACCTAGCGGTATCCACATTGGAGGCCATTTCATTATGCAGGTTAAAATCTCCTAGCAAAAGAAAGTTTTTAGTGGAGCTGGTATGAGGGGTAATCAGATCCATTAAGTGGGAGGCAAAATCTAGAGAGGTACAGGGGGCTGATACACCAGGGCACCTTTCCAGCAATCATGGGGCAAGAAATCAATTCTAAGCATACAGATCTTTATCTTGTCATCAGAACAGTTTCCAAGTAAGGAAACCTTAATATAGTCTTTATGGATGACAATACCTCCACCCACCCGGTTCTCCCTGTCAATCCGTAGGATGCAATAGTTCTCAGGAAATGCCTCAGTGATAGAGGGAGTAGAGCTGGATTTCAGCCACATCTCTGTGAGGAACCCAAGGTCAGGTGTTTCTGAGGAGAGTAAATCCCAAATTTTTTAGAGCATACGTAGGTAAAGATCTAAAATTACTCAGAAAGCATTTGCACATCTGAGTAGACCTGAAAGGTAGAGTATCAGAAGAGGAAGAAGAGGTGTCTGTAACAGAATTCCTAACAATCAGGGCAGGGGTGGGCTGAGTACCTCATTTCTGTATTAGCTCAACACTTTGACATTGACAGTATCTGCAGGAAGAAGAACCCTCCATACTGCCAAAGACCACGATCTACCACAGGAACTATTTGTGCAATGTGCTATGTACAGACCTCTGATGTTCAGGAGCCCCTTGCCCGAATATATGTATCTTTACGAGGGAGCAACATCTGTTCAGAAAGATGCAGCCTCTGGAGTTTGTTGTTTAATAGAGTTACCTGAGTTCTGAGTCTCATCTCCTCCTGTGCCAAACTTATAAATAGAAATCATGGGTCCAATTGTAACAGGAACCGTATGTGCATCTGGAACAGCACAAGCCATGGAGGCCTCGTTAAAGCATGTCCCTGAGATTCCACCCAACTTTCCTTGAGTTACTGTAACAGTTCCCCTCACACTTAGTTCTTTCAGCTCAGGAGAAATACCTATGACATTAGAACTTGTACTCACTGGTGCAGTAGGCATTCCAGTATTCTCTCTAGCAACCTCTTTGTCACCTTCTCCAGTTTGAGTTTCATTACATGGAGGTGGTTGTTTAGACATCAATATATATAAAAGACTATCACTAGTGTCAATTTCACTACCTCCAGCATTTTCCCTCATTTCCTTAGTATTATTTTTGTTCTTCTTTCCAGTCTTTCTACACCTTCTAATAGTGGACATAATTTCACTCCTTACATCATGTCCATTCTCCAAAGCTTCTGCTCTGCATCCCACCTTGCATCCGGATAAATGCTTACTGCCTTTCTCACTCAACACTGATAGTCTTCCTCCTCCCTCTCACATGGGCTGCATGTTCCAAAGTGTAAAGTGCTTCAAATTGTGTGGGTCTAGATTGTGGTTTCATTTCATATAATATTCTCCTCAAATTTTCCTCACAATAAATGTACCATAACGTGGAAAAACTAATGAACCTTCTTTCTGAGTGACTTTGTGCCATTGTTTAAGTCAAATACTTTTAATTAACCAGCCACGGCCCGTGCAGGTGCTGTGGGGCAGTGGGGCAGGGGGGCAGGGTGGGGTGTATTTTGACAGATTTCGATTAGGTAAAATTAATTATTTATTTAATTTGCCTGGTCATCTGTCGAATCCCCCCCAACTGGGCACCATCACCTCACCGCTCTTACCTGCACGGAACGTGGCTCTATGTAACACTACATTTATCGCCATATAATGACATGCACTATCTTCCAGCATGCCTCTTCCCCCCTCTGAGAGGTATTTGCACATCTCCTCTAAGCAGATCTAAGACAACTTTAAAATTTTTCATTTTCAAACAATCATGCAATTATTTCTCAACCCAAATGTAATGTTTCACTCCCAAATTTCACTCTGGATCATCAATCAATAGCAGGTACACTTTGATAACAGTCACGGTCCTTGCAATAGCTCACCCTCCTTCACAAATTCACTTATGCACTCTCTCATCAACCAAAAATTCAATACAGCTACAACAAATAAACATTTTTTGCTTCTCTAAAAAAAAAGTCAGCGGAACGCAGCACACAAAAGAGACCAGAAGAATGCTTCCCAGTCTTTTCCTGTGCGCATACAAATGAAACCTCAACCAGCAGTATGTCACTCTGTTCAGTGCAGCTTTCCTCCTTGCATGGGTCCGCCAAACTAACCGTATCTCACTTTTATACTAAGAAAAATGCCTGTATCTCAATTATGCTTGTCGATGATATCTCACGACAAACCCCACAAATTCAACGGACAAATATAATACGGTGTCTTGTACACCTTTATATCATCCTTGGATCTTAGGCCTCGTCAGGTCCAATTACAACTTTACAACAATCAAACATTATTCTCACAACAACAACAAACCATTACACAGTCTCCACAAAACATCACACAATTCCCATGACACCCCAAATTAAACATGAAGCTATTGCACACAGCCCTATTGATACTCACTTTTCCACTGTAATAACTCATTTTCAAACCCCCGGGACATCACCAATTCTTCAGGTTACCTCTCGGATATTTAAGTCCACTTGAACCTAAACTAATCTATAGTGGGGCTATTCTTGACCCCTCCTCCTCAGGTACAAACCATCAGTGGTCTGCTACCATCTGATGAAGCTCTGGGCCAACTTTTACATTTCTTTAGGTCAACAGACCATTGTTGTAGCCTGAGAATGAAAGGAGTTAACAAAAAATTTAGATTCCAAGGACAGTGGGACCACACATTGAGAGTAAGAGTTCGTATTTTGAATTTGATAAAGGATTTGTTTAAGCTCAAAGCCAAAAGTAATATAAATCAAATGTAAAAACATACTGTAGCTATACAGAATTATTAAAGGAAGACCAAATTGATGTACAATATTGGTCCTTAGCAACAAAGAACAAATCAACATTTTCATAATTGCAATGCAGAAAATTAAGAATAAAATCTGATGAGTGGACAAATGGTTTTGATCCATCTCCCCATACATGGGAAGAAGTTTCAACATGTAGCTATCCCTACAGTAAGCTAAGAATAAAGGAAGCTCTTTTAATCCAAAAGTAAAGAAAGGTGTCAGCATCAGAACATCTGCAGAGGTTCAGGGAACAAAAGATCATGTATATCATAAAACCACACAATCCGAAGTCAAGAGAGATCTGTACATCGAAGTCTTAAGGCATCTAACTACAAAATAAGTTCACCAATAAGAAAAACAGTCCAAAAACACTTGACCTCACATTATTTAACCCTTATGATTTCCATTTCTCATGAAGAGTTCCAGGGCCTGGTACAATATTCCCTTCCTACAGTCTGCTGAAGTGTTCTTGAATTCCTCCTTTTGCCAGATAGCACCAACTGCTAGCACTTCTTGTTCTTCTCGTTAAATGTAAGTGGCCTTGCCAGTTCTTCTCCATCTTGCTTTCTCAAAACAGGCAGGGCGTCATTTATTAAAAAAATGACACAGTACAACGCTGCAAGTCATTTTGCGGTACCAAGCTGTGTCATTTTAAAAGTAGTGGGATGTGTCGTATTAACAATAATACAACACATCCGTGTGCTTGCCCCTGCTCTTTTTCACAATTGGCTGCCATACGCCAGTGTAGGCACCCTTGTGTCATGTTG
The DNA here is from genome assembly GCF_964263255.1 of Lissotriton vulgaris. NCBI lineage: Eukaryota > Metazoa > Chordata > Amphibia > Caudata > Salamandridae > Lissotriton > Lissotriton vulgaris. The sequence goes on along the minus strand of NW_028244302.1, from coordinate 698,286 downwards.
CAAGGGTGCCTGCATTGCGGAGATGATTCTTTTTGTGCAGGGAGGGGCACCTTTCCACACAAAAGCAATCATTGATGGCATTTTTCTCTTTCTATGCATGCCGGAAAATGCAATAAAAGTATTTCTCCTCCTTGCGCCAGTGGAATGCGTAGGATTCTGATGCATTCCCAGCTTTACAAAAATTTGCAAATCTAGGAATGTGTCAGGTTCCATGGATGTTGCGAAGTAACACATACGGCAACATGGAAGGCGAACGACCGTCACAACGGGGTTAAAACACTGCGGTGCCATTACGATGCGTCTTTTACAACGCAAGTCATTACCACGACTTGCGCTGGAGGGCGCTCTAAACTAAGGATTAGTAGATTCCCTTCCCTACGTACTGTACGTAGGCTGGAGTTGGAATAGTAAATCTAACTATTCCTAAGTCCAGCACCCTACAGCGCAAGTCTTGGTAACGACTTGCCTTGTAAAAGATGCGTTGTGATGTACCGCAATCATTTTGATCGCATAGTAACATCATACATCCTCCATGGAATGCCCCTTTCACTCAGTGATGCATGAAACTAGCCCATATTTACAATGCTATGAAAAGCCATGCAGGGTGACTTTACGTTGCCTTGTAAATATGGGCAGGCACACTGCGCAGCCGGTGCGTAAAACAAAAGTGATGCACTGGTGGCGCAATGCACTTGTAAATGAGCCCTGCTATTGTTTCACTAGCTAAGAATGCTTTGGTCTACACGTGAAAAAAAAAATCAATAACAACTTTCACATTTATTGGTAAATGTCCCAACTGGAAGCTTAAGGCCCACAGCCACGCTAACTTAGCATGTTACTTGCAAAAGCATATAATTGTAGAACACACATATAATCCTGTTTGAATACATTGATGTATATGAGGCTACATATATATATATTATAATTTCACACAAAAATACACGTTTATTAATCAGAACAAGGACCAACTGCATTATAAGTACAACTCTCTCACGATCCATTTTTTTCTATCCTTTGGAGAATGCACTAAATGCAATTTTAGAGCGACTCCAGTACAATCTAAGCTTAGAGATGATTTTTTGTCTATGGCCCAGTTGTCCCTAAAAGAAACACAGTTAATGCACGCACACTCGTTGGAACCCTCCATTACTGCACTTTCTATACTAGTGCACCTCATATTTTGATTTTGATTATATTATGCGAATATATGAGGCCAAAAGTACACACATATATTTTGCCTTATCATTATAAAAGGGTTGAGCAAAATCACGCTACTCCAGTAGGATAATAGGTTATCACTTCACGCAATCCATACAGTTGAGCCTAATTAGTGGGAGAATTCTCTCAGAAAAATGTTTGTTGTGACAACATTCTGTCACAAGCCAAGGGTGATTTGCAAACTTCACAAAAGTTTTGCAAGTGAAATTTAAGTGTTGCACATTTCCATAAAAAATGTATTTAAAACCTAGCTCGCCCTTGCGAAGGTATTTAGTTTTTATGTAACTGCTATTTTGTGCACTTGAATGGGTTCACCAAGACGTCACAGCATGCGGTTACCCCTGCCAGTGATCTGGATAAATATATAATGAAATGAACCGAAGTTCTCGGGAAGACAATGACACAGTGCTGCCTGTAATTACTTTCCATGGCAACCCAAACATTTTTATTCCCTCTGTATAATTCCATAGGAAAAATTGAAACAAGATGGGATTAATTCTTAAAAAACACATATCGAGGTAGGAGACGGGCAGAGGCCTGCTTTTTTTTAGATTTTGATACATGAGGTGACTTTATAAAATGTTAGGTCTGTATCCTTTAGAAATTGTGATGGTTAAGTTTACTGCAGCTTTGTTTTCGCTCAAATAGGAAATTCACATCAAACTGACCAGGGATCTTGCTTAAATAAATTGTTTTTCCATTGTTCGGCTATGATGTATTTTTAGGAATAGATTTTCTTTTAACTTTTCAAAATTACATTTTTAAGTAATTAGTTCCGGTACTGGGAAAGTCAAGTAAGAAATATGAACTCATGCATTCTACAAATTGTACAGTTAATTGTGTCGGAGTAGAGTGATATTAATGAGCAACATGAACCTCGCTTGAAAGTGGAAACGTTTGCTTGCTCTGTTAAAATCAAATACATCAGTTTAATAGTTAAACAGAATAATAGTTTTCACATTTCCTCTCTTCCACCCATACCTCTGTTCGACCACTCATTCATTCTTGCACCCATCCATCAATTTATGTTCTTTTCATCCATCTTGAAGAGACTTTTGTGCCTGCCAAGCTCTGTTTCTAATGCTTTAGTGCACAATGAACTGGATATTCACCATCTTGCCGACTTGATCCTCCTTAGGCCACTGATGCTATGGAGTTCCATTTGGAGAAAAGAAGAGACCTCATTGTGCAGAGCCATTATTTCTGATTGCCTCTCTTTGGACCATCATTTAATCCCATGGTTAAAGTATATTGTGGATAATTTTCGTGAGATCTTTAACATTAACATCATTGCGGATCGATGTGGGGCTACAGAGCTGTCTAAAATCGCACTTAAGCACTGTTTTTTACAACAGCTTTCCACCAGGAGGCATCAAAATAGCTCTGAACTCTCATCCTGTGTTCTTTATCATGATTTAAATGAATTTGTGGGTTTCCAACCGTATTTGTCACAAGTGACATGGAAGGCACATCGGTTTGTGTTGACTAGACTGAGAACCGGAGTAGTCCACAACCTTGTTGCTTTCCCCTCTCAGCATTCACATCCCGCTGGCCCTTGTCCGTGTGACAATACCACCCCTCAAAGCACTGTGCACTTTCTTTTGCTCTGTCAGTTGTACAAATACCTGCGGATTGCTTATTTGAAACCCCTGTTTGCTAAGTTTGGAGTCAGGACAATACGAGACTGCATGAGCCTGCTTTTTAACTTACATCACCCTGACGTTTGTTTTTATACGGCTACCTTTCTCCTTAAATCAATTAATGCAAGGAAAAGTATGCTTTTTAAACTGCTGTACCTCCTGCTTTTGATTGTTGTTTTTTACTGTTGTCTTTTTATGCTGTGCTTTTATGGACTTGTCTTTTGCTCCGAATAAAGCCTTATGAAATGAAATGAATGAATAATAGTTTTCACATTTCCTCTCTTCCACCCATACCTCTGTTCGTCCACTCATTCATTCTTGCACCCATCCATCAATTTATGTTCTTTTCATCCAGGCACCCAGTCCACCAATTAAACATTCATCCATCACAGAATCATCCACACGCTCAAGTCTCTAGGGTACATATTTACAATCCTTTCACGCAATGCAGGGCAGCAAGTAAAGTCTGCACTGTGTTGTGTGAGGCAGAGAGAGCACAAATGTGCCAAATCCACTAAGATATGGCACACTTCTGTTCCCTTCTAGAGCCACCACACTGTGTGCTGCCTAGCGCCAATACAGGCACCCCTGCACCATGGTGAAAGAGTGTCTGCCTTACAGCAAGTATGGTTTATTGTGCAGGAATTGATGCCTTCAATCAACAATCATTAGAGGCAATTTCCACTTTCCAAGTGTGATGCAAAATGCACCACGCATAGTAAGAGGATGTAACAACGAGAAATAAAGTTATTTCTCCTTTGTTATCTTCAGTTGGGTAGGCACAAGTTTTGGTCCAGTCCAAGGTTTACTGCCTTAAGTAAGTCTGGGTGGGCATCAAATTCCATGAGTGGAAGCATGGTAATGCCCAGGCTCCACCCAATGAACGTTTAGCACCATGAAGGGCCATATGTAGGTGGCCAAATACCGGTCGGTAACACAGAAAATGGCCCTTTTTCGGTATTACCAACCGGTATTCAGCCATGTGAGATGTACGTAATACCGAATGCAATCGTTAATAACGAATCGGTGAAAAATTACCGATTCCTTATTTACCGAATCGGAAATACCGAAACAATGAATACCGAATCGGAATTAAAGAATCGGTAATGCCCCCAAAAATGCGATGTAGCAAACCTCGTAATCACCGAATATGAGCAGATTCGGAAATAACGATTCAGTATTTACCACGTTTCAAGAGCATGTGGTAATGAGGTGCAGTGCATAAAAAGCGGCCCAACATGCATCTGTGTGACCACAATGGCAGCCCTCTACGTCATTGCAAGGTGGCTACGCTTGAGAGCAGCAGGAGTGAGGATCTGGAGACATGAAGAGCGGGTGTACAGAGTACGCATCACATTGTTCCAATTGACAGATGCAGAAATCCATGAAAGATACAGACTGCACCCAGACACCATCCTGGACCTAATACGTGACCTAAGACCCTATCTGGAGCATCAGACACCAAGGGCCCACGCTATCCCCACCCATGTCCAGGTACTCTGCTGCCTGCACCTCCTTGCATCAGGAAGTTTCCAGGGTGTGATAGCTACAGTGGGTAGAGTGTCACAGAGCTATCTATCCCGTTTCTTCCAGACCTTCCTGGATGCCATGATGGACAGAATGGAACATTACATTTCCTTCCCCAGTACACAGGCGGAGCTGCAGAGAACCAAGCTTGAGTTCTACCAACTTGCACAGTTCCCACACGTCATTGGCTGCATCGATGGGACACACATACCCATCTGCCCATCTGCAGCAAGTGAATACATATACAGAAACCGCAAATCCACCCACTCCATCAATGTGCAGGTGACTTGTAATGCCAAACACATCATAACTGATATTGTGGCCAAATTCCCCAGGAGTAGCCACGACGCCTACATCTTCCGTAACAGTGGCATATATACACGTCTGCTTGCTGGCGAATTTGGAGACGGATACACACTAGGTAAGTAAGTGTGACACACCCTGATGTACACCCTGCCTCAAGGTGTTGTTCACAGTAATCAATGCCACTTACTTCTGTACATAGGTGACAGCGCATATGCCCTCCGGCCTTATCTACTCACACCATATCTCAACCCAACCACCCCAAGGGAGAGGAGGTACAATGTGGCACATAGGAGCACACGCAACGTGGTGGTGCGCACATTTGGATTGCTCAAAAGCAGAATCCGTTGCCTCCACAAAACTGGAGGTGCACGTCTGTACAGCCCCATCAAATGTTGCAAGATTATTGGTACATGTGCAATGCAGCACAATCTGGCCACAAAAAAAGGAACAGCAGTGGAACTAACTGACTCAGAGGACGAGGACGAGGACAACCCTCAGCCAGAGCCCTGCGCAGCTGGTGTTGCAATTGAACATGATGGGAGACAGAGATGGGCAGAGATTACGTCAAACTATTTCTGAGTGAGTAACGACACTGAGCCATTAATTGTTACATGTAAAGGTGTTTATTGTGCACACCTCCAGTATTGTGAGCAATGTCCAATTGGACATGGGTTACATCACCCATTTCATGCATGGAAACAGCCATTGGTCTTCACTTCCTGTGCCCACGCGCTGCACGTGCACGTTCCCTATCGACACTGTTAGGTGTGTTCAAATGTTCATGTGCAGGCACGTTGCATTAACTACGCCTCCTGCACTCAGTGGGTTAGGGCATAATGCCACCACGGCTGGTAGCCTCCTCACTGTCCCCCCCTCTTCCATTGTGTCCGCCTTAGCATTCTGCATGAGCTGTAGCACTGAGGTCATGGACACCATCCCCCTGGCCACATCCCTGCTGCAATGCGCCATCTCCTCCTGCATGGCAATGGACCTGCGACACATCAGTGATGTTGTAGTGGCCAGCCCGTTCACCGACTTGGTATAGGCCTGGATCCTCTGTCTCTCCCCGCGCCTACCAAGACAGTCCTGCTGAAGCTGGCTGCAGATGTTGTCCACCGAGGTAGCTACTCTCTCCATTCCCGCACACAAGTTCTCACCCATAGCACTGATGCCCTTCTCCATCCTGTGCATATGCTTGTTCATGTGTGCCACCTCCCTGTGCATTGACTTCATCTCCCTCCATTGCAGGCGCTGGACCATCAGCATGTTGCCTTCCAGTCCATCAAACACACTGTCACCCTGCTCGGATGCTACTGGACTGTCCGGCCTTACTCTGCAGCGTCTTGATGTGATGTGGGCACCCTCGGATGCTGAACCAGCCCTCTCCTTGTGGTATCTATCAGCTATGGGACTTTGTTCGCCCAATCTGCCCTCCTCCTCCGACCCCTCCATCTGCTGGAGGCTGGGTACGGCATGCCTCCTGCCTGACTGTGGTGGTGGTGGTGTCGGTGATCGTCGCACTGGGGACTGTGTGAGAGGGGATTGCGGCCCTCCCTGGCATGGTGGTGATGGCTGTGGTGGAGGATTGGGTGGCTGTGATGGCCCCGTGCTTGTGGTCCCTGAAGGCATGCTGTCATCCTCATGTTGGCTCCCCTCTGGCCTGGCTGACTTGCCTCTGCTGCCCTCTGCTGCACTGCGAGATGACTCACCTGTAATGACACAAATGTAGATATACTCAATGCTCTGTCATCAATGGAAGTACATTAAACAACATGCCTATAGAGCACAGTGGTTGTCCTGACGTAGCCAATTCCTTTACCATGCTATTGTGAATGCTAGCCTGACTGACCTATTCATGAGTTCCCTTTGACTACATCACCCATTATGCATTGCAGGTAACCAGTAAGACATGGGGTGGAGTGGGTGTCCCTTTGCCACTATGGTGATTGGGGTTGGGGAGGGGGTAGCACGGCATGCTGGGCATGCTTCTTACCTTGTTTTCATGCTGCTCTGGCGGAGCTGTCTGCGTCTCCCACGCCACTCACACTCTCCGGCTGGATGGTGGACTCCACCATCAGTTCCAGTGGTGTTGGTGCTGGGGCTCGGCTTTTACCTCCACCTGCTTTGCCAGCCTGCCTATGTCTCTCTGCCATCCTCTGTTTTGATGCTTTCCTGAGGTCGTACCACCTCTTCCTGATGTCCTGTATGGTGCGCTGGGTCACACCTATGACATTGATTTTGTCACGAATGCCACTCCAGATTTGCCTCTTCTGTGACTCTGGCACTTGGTGGGACTGGGCTTCAAAAAGCTTGTGGCGCTCTTGGCTGACATCCTGGATCAGGACCTCCAGCTCCTTTTCACTGAACTTCAGTTTTCTTTTTCTGTCAACCTCCCTCCTTCTCCTTGTCCTGGCTTGCCATTTCACTGCTTTTGGGTTCTTCAGTCTTGCGTGTGGCTGTGTGGCTGTGTTGCTGCTGCCTCCTCAGCTCTCCTGGCTGACTGCCTGCCTGCCTCACAGTGAGCTCCAGGTCCTGTACACCTGGCTGGGTGTGGCCACTTCCTGTTTGGAAGGTAATTGGGTGAATCAGGATTGGCTGATGCACCAAAGTACGAATTTTTGAATTACCGATTCGGTATTTACCGATTCGGTAATAGATTCTGTAACACCGATTCGGTATTTCGATGTTGGATTTTTTGTTTTTTTACCGATTCATTTAGATTCGGTATTTAATACCGAATCTTAACGAATCGATAAACTTTACCGATTTTTATCTATATCGCTTACCGAATTCTTAATACCGATTCGGTAAAATTCGGTATTAAGGAATCGGTATTCTTCATTTACCTACATATGGCCCGAAATGTCATACAATGCAGTACAAGCCACAGCGTTGCATTACATTTCTTTACAAAATCACTCAGGGTGTCACAAATCCCCCATTTCTCTTTGCTTCACAGGGCTTTGTAAATCTTACCGAAGCTTTTGTTTTGTCCTCATGTCACCTTGCACAACTCAAGGATGACACAAAGGCTTAATAAATCTAGATCTACATTTCTACAAGTTCAAAATCCACCTTCTACTTTAATTATCATCTCGACAGTGTGCTCAGATTTCTTCATCCAATCAGTAGGCATGTATTGCATTTTTAACTATTGTTAATACTGTTTGTCTGTATTCAAACTTCAGTGAAAGCAAGGGTGGGGGACACAAAGTTGCTGGGAACAGTTGGTGTGTTTGCGTGGAGGTGAGGTTGTGGCACAGATAGTAATACCATACTTGCCTAATGATGGGAAGCCACGGGGTGGATGAATTGGTAAAAAGTCTTTATGGGTCTTATATGCGCCAGCTTCACTCTGTAAAGGTTGGTCGATAGTGAGAAGCTCCAAATGTATTCACAATTGTTGCCTAATGGTCATAATGGCAGTATCTTTGAAAATATAACCATATATATGTAAGCCGATTGGTAATCCGAGTGTATTGCGCTGTATTTTCAAAAACAATTAAACAACAGGGGTGGTGATGGACAGAGTTTCTGAATTAAGCAGAATACTCTCACCCAGTCAAGAGATCAGGGCTTAATCCAACACCGTTTTTTAGCTCACTGCACCATCCCAGCTCAGAACCTGGCTATATGCAAATTAGTCTGTCCCTGGCCCAGTGTATCATGGGAACAGGGCAAACCAAACTACCAAGCCAATTCTTTCACTGGGAAGGAAACAAGCTAAAGGGGACCGGTTTCTGGCATTTCAGCCGTCTTCGGCCCGGCTTGCTTGAATCCTGATGGTGCAATGAGCTAGGGACTCACGTCTGAGTATACCCTTCCACGCTTATGGTGGACAAAATAATTAAACAACAGGGGTGGTGATGGACAGAGTCCGGTCCGGTCCTCGGATGCTTGATTCCGTTCTGGGAAGGACATGGCTTTTGTAGTTCGGACTGGACTGTTCCCATGGGGCACAGGGTCAGAGCTGATTTGCATATCGCCATTGTCTAACCCAGGGTGGTGTGGAGTGCAAAAAAACGATGGTTTTGGGCCCAGATCTTTGGACTGGGGTGAATGTGTGACATTGATCCACATTCGGTCCATCACCTGTTTTGTTTGCAAATTCCGCCATAAGTGCGCTGGGGATGCTCAGACTTGGGTCCCAGGCACTCCACACCACTGGAGTCAAGCTAGCCGGGCTGATGAGAGGTGTTACCTCGAAACCGGTGCGGTCCTTGGATGCTTGATTCCGTTCTGGGAAGGACATGGCTTTTGTAGTTCGGACTGGACTGTTCCCATGGGGCACAGGGTCAGAGCTGATTTGCATATCGCCATTGTCTAACCCCGGGTGGTGTGGAGTGCAAAAAAACGATGGATTTGGGCCCAGATCTTTTGACTGGGGTGAATGTGTGACATTGATCCACATTCGGTCCATCACCTGTTTTGTTTGCAAATTCTGCCATAAGAGCGCTGGGGATGCTCAGACGTGGGTCCCAGGCACTCCACACCACTGGAGTCAAGCTAGCCGGGCTGATGAGAGGTGTTACCTCGAAACCGGTCCGGTCCTCGGATGCTTGATTCCGTACTGGGAAGGACATGGCTTTTGTAGTTCGGACTGGACTGTTCCCATGGGGCACAGGGTCAGAGCTGATTTGCATTTCGCCATTGTTTAACCCAGGGTGGTGTGGAGTACAAAAAAACAATGGATTTGGGTCCAGATCTTTGGACTGGGGTGAATGTGTGACATTGATCCACATTCGGTCCATCGCCTGTTTTGTTTGCAAATTCCGCCATAAGTGCGCTGGGGATGCTCAGACGTGGGTCCCAGGCACCCAACACCACTGGAGTCAAGCTAGCCGGGCTGATGAGAGGTGTTACCTCGAAACCGGTCCGGTCCTCGGATGCTTGATTCCGTTCTGGGAAGGACATGGCTTTCGTAGTTCGGACTGGACTGTTCCCATGGGGTACAGGGTCAGAGCTGATTTGCATATCGCCATTGTCTAACCCAGGGTGGTGTGGAGTGCAAAAAAACGATGGATTTGGGCCCAGATCTTTGGACTGGGGTGAATGTGTGACATTGATCCACATTCGGTCCATCACCTGTTTTGTTTGCAAATTCCGCCATAAGTGCGCTGGGGATGCTCAGACGTGGGTCCCAGGCACTCCACACCACTGGAGTCAAGCTAGCCGGGCTGATGAGAGGTGTTACCTCGAAACCGGTCCGGTCCTCGGATGCTTGATTCCGTTCTGGGAAGGACATGGCTTTTGTAGTTCGGACTGGACTGTTCCCATGGGGCACAGGGTCAGAGCTGATTTGCATATCGCCATTGTCTAACCCCGGGTGGTGTGGAGTGCAAAAAAACGATGGATTTGGGCCCAGATCTTTGGACTGGGGTGAATGTGTGACATTGATCCACATTCGGTCCATCACCTGTTTTGTTTGCAAATTCCGCCATAAGAGCGCTGGGGATGCTCAGACGTGGGTCCCAGGCACTCCACACCACTGGAGTCAAGCTAGCCGGGCTGATGAGAGGTGTTACCTCGAAACCGGTCCGGTCCTCGGATGCTTGATTCCGTTCTGGGAAGGACATGGCTTTTGTAGTTCGGACTGGACTGTTCCCATGGGGCACAGGGTCAGAGCTGATTTGCATATCGCCATTGTCTAACCCAGGGTGGTGTGGAGTGCAATAAAACGATGGATTTGGGCCCAGATCTTTGGACTGGGGTGAATGTGTGACATTGATCCACATTCGGTCCATCACCTGTTTTGTTTGCAAATTCCACCATAAGTGCGCTGGGGATGCTCAGACGTGGGTCCCAGGCACTCCACACCACTGGAGTCAAGCTAGCCGGGCTGATGAGAGGTGTTACCTCGAAACCGGTCCGGTCCTCGGATGCTTGATTCCGTTCTGGGAAGGACATGGCTTTTGTAGTTCGGACTGGACTGTTCCCATGGGGCACAGGGTCAGAGCTGATTTGCATATCGCCATTGTCTAACCCAGGGTGGTGTGGAGTGCAAAAAAACGATGGATTTGGGCCCAGATCTTTGGACTGGGGTGAATGTGTGACATTGATCCACATTCGGTCCATCACCTGTTTTGTTTGCAAATACCGCCATAAGTGCGCTGGGGATGCTCAGACGTGGGTCCCAGGCACTCCACACCACTAGAGTCAAGCTAGCCGGGCTGAGAGGTGTTACCTCAAAACCGGTCCGGTCCTCGGATGCTTGATTCCGTTCTGGGAAGGACATGGCTTTTGTAGTTCGGACTGGACTGTTCCCATGGGGCACAGGGTCAGAGCTGATTTGCATATCGCCATTGTCTAACCCAGGGTGGTGTGGAGTGCAAAAAAACGATGGATTTGGGCCCAGATCTTTGGACTGGGGTGAATGTGTGACATTGATCCACATTCGGTCCATCACCTGTTTTGTTTGTATTTTCAAAAACAGCTAATCCCTAGGGTTATACCGTGTGTAGGACTAAGTGTGTTCCCATAAGAGCTAGTGTGTAATTCCACACACTACAGACTCTTAAAAAAATCGTCACTATGACCAGATCTGACAATATTTTTAATCTGTGAAGACTTCATCAGTTCACCACACTCGGATTGCCTTATGAGATTAGCACAGTTCTGCTATTCACTACTGTTTAATTTGGCATTCTCTGCAGGGTCACTCCTAAACATTTTGCCTTTAGCCTACACTTTTTGTTGAACTAAGTTTTGTTGGCCTTAGGACTGCTGGTCTTTCCTTAAAACATGGTAACATTGGCTTACACCTGTTTGGCATATTTATTTTACCTATAAGTCCCCTGTAGAGTGGTATATCATATACCCATGGCCTGTAACTTTAATGCTACTACTGGACTTGTAGCAGGTATTTTGCCACCCACTAAAGTAGTACCTTAAAACATGTCACACGCCTGCCATTGCAGCCAGAGGGCAATTTAAAACGTCCTATTCGACTTGGCAATATAACCCCCTTGTCAAATCTTAAATTACCTTTTTTTGCAGATAAGGAGGGCAACAGAAATTGTGCGGCAGGAGAGGGCCATAATATGCACGAGAGTTGGGTAAATTATGCAGCAAGAAAAGGCAATTTATGTGGCATAATGTGGCAAGTTATGTGATAGTATTACTTTTTTCCCCTCATTTTTACACGTGTTACCATTCTCTGGGCAGAAGGTGCACCTCATTTTAGCACCTACCTTTAGCAATAAGCAACCAGTAAACTTTTCAAACTTCCTTTCATTGCACTGCAATACATGTCACTGCATTTTTTGTAACTTTTGAACAATTGCAGCTAAGAAACAATTTTTTTAAGCAAATCTTCAGATTATGCAGTAGATGACGGATTGTGTGGCAAATACAGCTAATGGATAATATTGGGAAAATCACTGCGGCCGTATAATTGCATAACTTCACTGCAATGTGCAATTAGTCATACCCAAGGTAGGCCCTGGGTATCCCAAAGGGATGGTGCACTGTAATTAAAAGGTTGGACATGTAATTTAAAGTTTTACATGTCCTGGTGGTTAAAAACTCCTTCATTATTTTTACACTACTGTGAGGCCTACCTCTCCCATGGGATAACATTGAGATGCCTTATTGCATTTAATAAGTAAAACATTTTGATAGGAGCAGGTGGGAATGTTGAGTTTGGTGTCTAAAGAACTGTTATTCAAAAACCCTGTTAGTTGTAAAATCAGAGTTTAAGTTGCAATCTTGGAAATGCCACTTCTAGAAGGTTGGCATTTTCCTGTCCTAACGATTTGGTGCCACCAACCTGTTTCTGGGTTACATGACTGGGTGTAGTAGGGAGTTGGACTTTGTTTATTCCTCCAAGACAGCCACAAAATAGAGGTGTTAGGTGTGCCATGATGGGCCATCAACACCCAGGATGGGGAGGCAGAGCTGGGCACAGCCCTACTTGCAGCTGAACAGACTGTAATCTGCCTTCACACAGAGGACTTGTCACCAAAGCATTTATCATGTAGCCAGCTTAGAGCCAGGGTAGGAAAGCATGGAAATCTCAAGGAATTAAAAGGGAATCCTCCAGATGCTTCTCCTATTACAAATAAGGCACCAGATATAAAAATAGGACCTACTCTTCAGTACACCGCTGGACCTGTAGAAGACTCAAAAGGACGGCTGTACTGCGCTGGAAGAAGGACTGCTTCTCTGTTGTCCTGCTGCCTGAGTGAAAGAATTGCACCTGCATCTTGATCACAGATCCACCAGAGTAACTACAAGACTGGAATCCTGTTAAGAGCCTCTGGTGCATAAAGGTCTCCATCCAATCTGTGTCTTGTTCTCAAGTGGTGTCACCCCAGTCCTGGACCCTTGGAAATGGGTCTAAAGGTGCTCTGCATGTCCAGCTGTTGTCCTGTGGGCAGAACCAAAACAGTGCGATGCAGCACCTTGCAGCCCCACTTCAGAAAGCTGAAAACCTGACGCAGAACCTCTCATTGCAGCCAGCAGTCTCCTCAGAAACGCCGGAGGATTCCACAATGCGCCACAACCAGGATTTAAGGTACTCTTATTCTGCAGGCCTAACTTGGTTCATGTATCCGGCCCATGATCCATCGTGGTTGGCCTGAATTTTGTCCCAGGTCAGCGTGACCAGATAACCAAATCTGGCGATTTGTGCTTTTAGGATCTGTTTTTTACATAAAACATTTTGTTATTTTGATCTTGAATAATTTATTGAATCTTATTTTATTCTTGTAAATTGGTGTGGGATTTTTCTTGTGTTTCCACTTTATTACTGTTTGAAGTGTGGCACAAATACTTTAAAGAATGCCTCTAAATGAAGCCTGACTGTGTCTGTGCCAAGCTAACAGAGTGTTAAACACAGGTTAATTTGGGGGTTTGCTTGCGTTTCACCCTGACAGACATTGTGGTTACTGCTTGAGAAGAGTTTCTCCCCCCTCAACCAGTAACACAATTTCCAGCAACTACTGTGCAGCAAACCTATCTATGCATACGATTCACTGCTTTAAGGCTATTTGTTTAGCGGTTGGCTAATATTCACACTTTTAGCACATTTACTGGTATTTTTGTGCATCAGGCTCAAGAGGGCAACAAACTTTAATGGATATGTGGTGTAAGAAAAAGAATGAGTCAAAGAATTTCTAACTTTTTTAACAAAATACTACAATAACATTTTGTAGGTTTGATTACAAATGTTTAGATATAAGTTTTGCTAAAGATGTTAAAAGCCCTATGTTTATGAATCAATAGGGATACATTTATGGACCAAAACCAAGATAAAAATCCCCAGAAGGACAGGAAAAAGATCCTTCTCTTAAACTCTCCTTTACTTAAAACAATCGGCAATGAAATTTAAGCAGTTTTCAGAAAAAATGTTTATGAAGCACACTAGGCTTGGGTAGGCATTTAAAGACCAAACAGAAAGGCCAAAACAAGAAAACTAAATGTTGTCATAACAAATCAGAGAGCTGGGAATCAGGAATCTGCTTGCAATCCAGTATGGTAAGAACAAATAAGGAGGCATGTAGAAGGGGAACATTTATTACCACACAGTCTTTACCATGAACACCCTTTACCACACAGGCTTTACAAGCAGTTGTCTTTACAACGTAGGCCTTTACCTTGGAGGCCTTTTCCACAAACGGTAAGTATAGGTAAGTATGGGGTATGTATAATGTTATGTATTTAGTAATCTTAGAAGTAAAAAAGGGTGGTTCGAGGGGTTTACACACAAAAAATAAATTGTAGGAATTATACTATAAATCCTATGGTATATGGGTGAGTAACTCCATATGTGAAAAGCAGCGTTGGAGTATATAAATGACTGTATGTCTTTGAGTGATTGTAAGAGAGGCTGTAGGGATGAGTGTGTGCTTGTGTCAGTGATTGTATAAGAGAGTAAGTATGCGTTAGTATCTAAATGAATACATGAGGTGGTGTGTTTATTTGTGTGTTTTGTAAAGCTCGCAGCGGCCCCAACGGGGCATCCCGGCGCTGAAAAACTCTGACAACAGGAGGAACAGGGTCGGGGTGCCTGACTAGGAGGAAAAGAGAAGGGTTTTAAGGGATTTGTGGAATGCTGGTTCTGCCTGGCAGGTGTGCAGAGCTAACGGAAGCTTGTTCCAGTGCTGGGTGGCACAAACCTCAAAGGTTTTTCCACCTGCACGGGAACATTTCAATCGGGGAGTTTCTAGGAAAAGTAGGGAGTTAGAGCGAAGTGCCCTGTATAGGTGAGTAAGTGGCAGAGTGATTGACTCTTTTGGTGAGTGACTGGGTGTGTGATTAGCTCTATGGTTGAGTGGCGGTGGGTGAGTGTCTTTATAGATGTATGAGTGGATATATCAAAGGCTGTATTGGTGACTGGGTGTACGAGTGTCTGTATGGGTGAGTGAGTAGATGTGTGTGCAAACCTATGAATTAGTGGGTGGGTATGTACTTACTTGTACTGGTGTGTCTATGGTTCAAGAATGATAGTCTGAAATTGAGAGTGGGTGAATGAAAGGTTATATTGGGGTGGGAGTAGGTACATCAGAGATTATGTGGATGAATTCATCAATGATGTCATTTGAGATGTTATCTGTGATGTCACTGATCATGTCATGAGTGAAGTAATGTGAAGTCATCAGCAGTGCATTGGGGGGGTGCAAGTTATAGAAAAGGGTCAACAGCACTTCTTTGCTTCCCCTATTGGTGCAGAAGAGATCGATAGGCCATTGACAAGCTCGATGGCTCACGTGCCCCCAGAATGGACAGCCTCACTGGTATGTTTTATAAAACTTATAAAGCATTATTGATTCTACAACTTCTGGAGGTGTACGCGGAGGTGCTAGAGACGGGTGAACTGCCTAATACCATGAGAGGCAATAGTAACACTGCTGCTCAAACCGGGCATGCCGCTTGATGTGTGTGCGTCCTTTAGACCTCTATCTTTATTAAAACAAAGCAAAGCTCCTTGCAACACGGATATCACTCATAATTGGTCAGATAGGCTCACCTCTCCAATTGAGCTTTATCCCAGGCCCCTCCACGACGGTAAATCTACGCATACTGTTCACTGTCATAAATCAGATCAATCCCACTCTTCCTGCTGCTGCGATACTACTTGACGTTCAAAAAGCGTTTGATTTCCTGGAGTGGGAATTTCTCCAGGCAGCGCTCACCAAACTTGGTTTTCCACAGAATTTCCGTTCCTTAATCTGTTTATTATACACTAACCCAGTCGCACAGCTTAGAATTAATGAGTTATTGTCATACAAATTCTATTGTTCATTATCGCGATGGCCCTCTTGTGTAACATCTACAGGAGAGCCACCCCCAGAGAGGGATTCGGTTCCACTGGGGCCCCCTTCTGCCTTTTTTATATGTGGATGACATCCTTTAATTTTTTCGGGAACCTGACGAAGATCTCTCCCTGATTATACGTGAGTTGGTTAGTTTTGGGGTTGATCATAAACTGGTGCAAATCTGAAGTCTTTCCGTTAATGGAGGTCACCCTCCCTTTCACATTGGACTTTCCTTTACGATGGCGCGACGACCCTCCCTGATATCTTGGTGTAGTTTTACACCGCACAGCTTCGAAGGTCATCCATCTCAATTATGACCCAGCCATTGACCGTCTGGTGGGACAGATATACCTTTGGATAGCGCTCCCATTATGTGTTGCTGGTCGCATTGCGATTATTGAAATGGTGGTATTGCCCTGTTTTTTGTATTTGTTCCTGAACATCCCAATTCCACTTACAGTAACCTTCTTCAATACCCTCCGGGGCATGTTGACGTGGCTGGTTTGGGTGGGGGGATAAGCACTGGTGAGATGGCAGACACTCACTCAACCAATGGAGCGGGGTGGGTTTGGAGTTCTTGATTTTTATTTATGTTATCTAGTGGCACAGACACACTATGCATACATTTGGTATTATCCAAATGCACAATTGCAGTTTCTTAAACCAGCTTATACCCAGGCTCACCCTTACCCTCTCTCCAATATTCTCCTGCTTGGGCTCACTAGGACTCCTACTGAAATCCAAAACTTGCAGACCAGAAGCTGGGCTTGGTGACATCTTCATAAATATTTAGGAGCCAAGCATTTGTATTTCCCACATTTGCCTCTCCTGAACAACCCAAGGCGGTCTCCCACTACTTAGACATTAACTCAACGTGCGCTCACTGATTGCCGCCTCCAGATTGTGGACGATATGTTTGAAAATGGGCAAATGTGCTGCTCAGCAGATTTTTTATTTTTTTTATTTTTCAATCTTTATTAACAATAAATCACAATGCATGTTATGAATTCAATGGTGATATTCTGCAGTTCAGTAGACCAAATATGACATTGTATCAGCAAGTGGATGGCTCATAGAGTGAAGCAGACAGCATGCATATAGATGGAAGGTAAGCTGACTTAAATGTCATCTATAGGTTAGGTAGGTCATGAAGTGTGTGGTTGTTCCTGACTAGGGGCGTCGCTAGCTGCCTGGACCCTAGGGATGGAGGGCTGGGTCGGAGAATTCCTGGAGATGGCCGTCCAGTGGAGATGGGAGACCAAGGGACCGCAGATGTCATGCGGTCTGTTAGCCTCGGGCATCAGTTCCAGTACTCACTAAGATGTGTCTGGCAGTATGCGCATCTGCTAGCCCGTGTTTGAGTTGAGGTGCCGGCCTGCGACTCCAGTGTATAGCCACACAGCATTTAGCCAGGACCAGTAGCACTGTGGTAAGTCTGCAATTGGCATCAGAGGCTCCTTTAACTTGGCCAAGCAGACAGGTGAGTGGGTCAGGAGCGATGTGCTCAGCAGTGATATCGCTAATGGTTGAGCATACCTCCTGCCAATATCCTGCAACTTTTCGGCACCCTCCAGGCCAAGTGAGTAAAGGTCGCATCAGGCATCGCACAGCTCACGCATCTTTTGTTGTCGGACAGACCCATTTGGTATAGTGGGGAGGGGATGCGATAGGGCTGGTGCAGAGTTGCAGCCGATAATTGGGGGAGAGTTGTTTGGTTTGATTGCTGCAGTACTGCCCAGCGAGTCATGCCAGCTGTCTCTAGTGGTGGGAAAGCTGGGTTGTTCGCTATGTGCATCGCTGGTGCATATAGGTCCCCACTTCGGGTGTATTTGCGGATCCCGTCCCACGCCCAGTGCACGCACTCAACAGTGTTAATTTTGTCTTGAGGAGCCTTGTATACGAAGAATAAAGTAGTTTGCAGAGGCCAAGGAGAGGCCGTATCTGCCTCTAGCGCCACATGTGGCTGGAAGGGTGTGGGGTGCAACCAGAAATGAAGGAAGCTGGCTTGAGGGCATAAAGGCGAAAGTCTGGGGCTCCCATGCCACCACAAGAGGGGGGAGCGTGAGGTTTTCCTATGAGGTACGAGGTTGGCGGCCAGCCCAGATCAGGGAAATCATGTTCGAGCGGAGTCTCTTGAAAAATTGTGATGTTAGGGGGATCAAGATATTTAGGAATAAATGTAGAAATTAAGGAAGTACCACCATTTTAGCGATTGAGACTCTACCGGCCAGGGAAATTGGGAGCTTATTCTACATGAGCAATTTAGTTTCATGTCTTTCTACTGCTCGTCCGAAATTGGCCTTCCAAAGTTCGTCCAAATCTCGGCACAGCCATATGTCAAGGTACTTAGTGGGACCCGATGCCCAAATGATTGGATAATCAGTGGGAAGTGGTGTTGTTGCATTGGTAAGACAGAAAAGGACAGATTTTCCCCAATTGATTTGTTCCCCCCTAGTACCCACCATAATGTGTCACCTCCCTAGTCTTAGGAGCTATATTAACCTTCGGCTCACGTATGTATAATGTAACATCAAATGTATACATAGATGTCACCAGGCTGCAGGTAGAGAAGCCAATGCCCCTATGTTTATAGTGTTGGCGTAGGCGAGCCGCAAGAGGCAACATGGTGATGGCGAAGAGTATTGGGGATAGAGGGCATCCCTGTCTGGTGCTCCTGGTAATGATGATAGGTTCAGTGACCTGCCTGTTGACCCTGATGCAGACAAAGGGAAGTGTGTAGAGGATGTTGTTCTTCTGGATAAAGCCTAGGCTAAACCTGAGGCGGTTAAGTAGATAAAAAAGAAAGGGCCATTCCAATGTATCGAACACCTTAGTGGCGTCCAGGAGAGCGGCCACCGCAGGCAAAGCAGGGTTAATCTGGTGCATTACCGAAAGAAAGGTGCAAAGGATATGAGAAGTGGCTCAGCCGGGAATGAACCCAAACTGATCAGGTCGCGCAATCAGGGGCATGAGAGGAAGGAGCCAGTTGGCGAGTAATTTAGCATATATCTTGTTATCTGTGTTTATCAGAGAGAGGGGGGATAAAGACAGCTATTGGGTGGTTTGTTGTGTTAAAGAAGGAGAGTAATCAATGCTTCGTGTAGCATGGGAGGAAACCTGCCTAGGGTGACTGATTTGTTGTACATCTCCGCAAGATGTTGGATAAGCAAGGGTACAGATTCTTTATAAAACAGGGATGTCAGACAGTCGGAGCCCGGTGTCTTGTCACTTAGAAAGCAAGCAATGACCTGGCCAATCTCCTCAGTGGTGAAAGGTGCGTCCTGGTAGTCACGGTGTTCATCACCAAGCCAAAGCAGCTCAATTGAGATTAAATATTGATCTAAGAGCTCGCGAGGCACATCTTCGCCAGCAGTGTATAATTGGGAGTAAAAAGCAGACACACTAGCTATGATCTCACTGGGGGATGTGGTCCTCCCAGAGGACTCGTCGTGAAACTCTGAAATGTAGGAAGAGGCATGAGGTTTCCTAAGTAGGTTTGCAAGGATTTTTCTGGCTCTGTCGCCTTCCCATACCTACATGCCTAAAATTCTTTACTTAGAAATGCTGCATCCCTTTCTGCCTCAGTGTTATACTCGGTTAGTTTGGTTCTATTATCAGCTAAGGAGGTAGAGTTAGGAACAGTGATCTGGCGCTGATCCAGAAGTTTAATGTCTGCCTCAAGGCGCTCCAGAGTTTCCCTGGTAGATTTAAGCACCCCTGATTGTCTAGTAATGCATTACCTCGGAGTACGACTTTAAATGACTCCCACAGGGTTGAGGGGGATTCCACAAAGCCAGTATTGTGTTCGAACAATTCAACGATAGCTGCTCAGATTTCTTCCGGGAATGCCATGTCACTGAGCGATGAAGGGTGAGTGGGAATTGTACAACCATGAGCACAGGTGCGTGGTCAGATAAGGTGCAGAACAGTTGATCGACAGACACAGCCCAAAATGCTACATTGCAGTTGATGAGCCAGATGTCAATTCGGGACCAGGAGCTGAGAGTGTTAGAAATGCACATGCCCTCGCGAGCGCTAGGGTGAGTGTGCCGTCGAGCAGCGAGTTATCTTGTGTAATAGTGTGTAGGGTAGCAGTGGCCTGAGGGTGTTGTACATGACCGCCTGAGCGATCTAAGGTCCCTAAGGGGGCACTATTAAAATTGCTGCCCCATAGTAATGGGAGGGGGCCAATGGAGATTACTCTCCAGACATTGGAATAAAATTCTGGGTCATCGGTTTTCAGGCCATAACAGCTGCCAGAATTACCAGCTAAGTATACAGTATCCCCGCTAGAATCACATATCTGGCCTCTGTGTCAATGAAGGTCTGTGTAGAAAGCCAGGGGAGATCCTGCTTGAAGAGTATAGTGATGCCGAGTGCATAGTTTGAGTAATAAACTGAATGCATCTCTCCCTAGTAACTGGAGCGCAATTTGTATGTATGTATGTGTGTTCTTATATAGCGCTCGACTTACCCTAGGGCATCTCGGCGCTTGCCTTGGGAACCCGTCCTGGCTTTTCCCTGTGAGATAACCTGTACTGGGCATCCCCAAGGTGAAAGCCAGGCATCCCGCCACTGGGGGCCGATGTGGAGATTAAGCAAGCTAATGCCCAGAGATGCAGAGTGTGAACCCATGATTAGAGTGGGCACCGAAGCGAGAATTATCGAGTCCGTGGACAATTGGGCTCAAGACCCTGCCGCGTCGGGAATTGAACCCTGGTCCCGGGTCTGACCTCTACTTCAAGGTATGCCTCCTCTAACCAGTGAGCCACACTTCTCCACAATTTGGCAGCATTGGTGGAGATAAATTGAGGCTCCTGGAGGAAACATATGTCAACCCTTAACCTACTTAAGTATGTGTGTACGAGGCGTGCCTTACGATGATGATCATGCATGCCTCTAATGTTCCAGGTCAGGAAGGTGGTTTCAGTCATCTATCTAATAGATATGTGTTTGGGATATGCTGTCTGTCACTAGTCGCAATAAGGATGATGCTTAGTACAGTGAATGCAATCAATAGTGAGTTGGCAGAGAAAAAACAATAAACATTAAACAACCCTCGGGTCGCGAGCCCAAATATAGAGAACAAACTCCTAAAAAGAGACCCACTTCCCACCCACTCCAACCTCCAAATTAGGGTGAGTATCACACCACCCCCCCACAAGGACCCACAAACTTGGAGTGTGGATAGTTCAGCTGGGAATAATCCCTTTGGGGTACAATGGCTCCGCGAGATGCTCCCATGCCACAAGCGATTCAGAAAAGGGGGTGGTGATGAACAGAGTGTCTGAATTAAGCAGACCACTCTTACCGAGTCCAAAGATCAGGGCTTGATCCATCACCGTTATTTATCTCACTGCCCCATCCCAGCTCAGAACCTGGCTATATGCAAATCAGTCTGTCCCTGGCCCAGTGCATCATGGGAACAGGGCAGACTAAACTACCAAGCCAATTCTTCACCAGAAAGGAGACAAGCTACCGGGGACCGGTTTCTGGCATTTCAGCCGTCTTCGGCCCGGCTTGCTTGAATCCTGATAGAGCAGTGAGAAAGGGACTCATGTCTGAGTATACCCTGCCACACCTATAGTGGCCAAAAACGATTCAGAAAAGGGGGTGGTGATGAACAGAGTGTCTGAATTAAGCAGACCACTCTTACCCAGTCCAAAGATCAGGGCTTGATCCATCACCGTTATTTATCTCACTGCCCCATCCCAGCTCAGAACCTGGCTATATGCAAATCAGTCTGTCCCTGGCCCAGTGCATCATGGGAACAGGGCAGACTAAACTACCAAGCCAATTCTTCACCAGAAAGGAGACAAGCTACCGGGGACCGGTTTCTGGCATTTCAGCCGTCTTCGGCCCGGCTTGCTTGAATCCTGATGGAGCAGTGAGAAAGGGGCTCATGTCTGAGTATACCCTGCCACACCTATAGTGGCCAAAAACGATTCAGAAAAGGGGGTGGTGATGAACAGAGTGTCTGAATTAAGCAGACCACTCTTACCCAGTCCAAAGATCAGGGCTTGATCCATCACCGTTATTTATCTCACTGCCCCATCCCAGCTCAGAACCTGGCTATATGCAAATCAGTCTGTCCCTGGCCCAGTGCATCATGGGAACAGGGCAGACTAAACTACCAAGCCAATTCTTCACCAGAAAGGAGACAAGCTACCGGGGACCGGTTTCTGGCATTTCAGCCGTCTTCGGCCCGGCTTGCTTGAATCCTGATGGAGCAGTGAGAAAGGGACTCATGTCTGAGTATACCCTGCCACACCTATAGTGGCCAAAAACGATTCAGAAAAGGGTGTGGTGATGAACAGAGTGTCTGAATTAAGCAGACCACTCTTACCCAGTCCAAAGATCAGGGCTTGATCCATCACTGTTATTTATCTCACTGCCCCATCCCAGCTCAGAACCTGGCTATATGCAAATCAGTCTGTCCCTGGCCCAGTGCATCATGTGATGGTGCAGTGAGCTAAAAAACGGTGTTGGATCTAGCCTTGATCTTTTGACTGGGTGAGAGCTTTCTGCTTAATTCAGAGACTCTGTCCCTCACCACCCCTTGTTGTAAATATTTTTGTCCACCCTAAGCGTGGAAAGGTATTCTCAGATGTGAGACCCTTGCTCATTGCACCATCAGGATTCAAGCAAACCGGGCCGAAGACGGCTGTAATGCCAGAAACCGGTCCCCGGGCAGCTTGTTTCCTTCCCAGTGTAAGAATTGGCTTTTGTAGTTTGGTTTGCCCTGTTCCCATCATGCACTGGGACAGGAACAGACTAATTTGCATACAGCCTGGTTCTGAAACTGGGATGGTGCAGTGAGCTAAAAAACGGTGTTGGATCTAGCCTTGATCTTTTGACTGGGTGAGAGCTTTCTGCTTAATTCAGAGACTCTGTCCCTCACCACCCCTTGTTGTAAATATTTTTGTCCACCCTAAGCGTGGAAGGGTATTCTCAGATGTGAGACCCTTGCTCATTGCACCATCAGGATTCAAGCAAACCGGGCCGAAGACGGCTGTAATGCCAGAAACCGGTCCCCGGGAGCTTGTTTCCTTCCCAGTGTAAGAATTGGCTTTTGTAGTTTGGTTTGCCCTGTTCCCATCATGCACTGGGACAGGAACAGACTAATTTGCATACAGCCAGGTTCTGAAACTGGGATGGTGCAGTGAGCTCAAAAACGGTGTTGGATCTAGCCTTGATCTTTTGACTGGGTGAGAGCTTTCTGCTTAATTCAGAGACTCTGTCCCTCACCACCCCTTGTTGTAAATATTTTTGTCCACCCTAAGCGTGGAAGGGTATTCTCAGATGTGAGACCCTTGCTCATTGCACCATCAGGATTCAAGCAAACCGGGCCGAAGACGGCTGTAATGCCAGAAACCAGTCCCCGGGAGCTTGTTTCCTTCCCAGTGTAAGAATTGGCTTTTGTAGTTTGGTTTGCCCTGTTCCCATCATGCACTGGGACAGGAACAGACTAATTTGCATACAGCCAGGTTCTGAAACTGGGATGGTGCAGTGAGCTAAAAAACGGTGTTGGATCTTGCCTTGATCTTTTGACTGGGTGAGAGCTTTCCGCTTAATTCAGAGACTCTGTCCCTCACCACCCCTTGTTGTAAATACCCATGCCACAAGGGCAGGTTGGCTGAGCGTTAGAGCTGCCAGAGGAGGGTGTTAAGCAGATCAGTAAAGGCAGCAGAATGGCATAGATTCTGATGACAAATGCAAATCACAAAGCGGAAGAAATTAAAAAATATATAAATGAACATGCTCAGGGCCTGCAAAGTCAATCATTGTCACTCGGGCGTGCATCTTCGGACATCCCTCGGCGGACCCCGCAATTGTTTAGCAAATGATAGGGCAACCTTGGGATCAGTGAAAAACGTAGCTATTTCACCTGGGTCAATGCGGAGATTGGCAAGGTACATCAAGGCATAGGATATATGTAGCTGCTGGGGTATGCGCTTGGTGGGAAGGAAGTCCCTGCTGGGCCCCGGGACAGCCAGGGTAAAGTCAGGGTAAAAAAATAGGACCTTATCTTGATGCCGAAATTCACCCAAATCTCTTGCCTTCCGGAGTATGGAGTCCCCGTAGTTTAGGCAGCGAGCAATTATAGGTCTTGCCAATGTTCCAGGAGGGAACTGTGCAGCTATTCGATGATTAAATGTTCAGACAGCGCTGAGCCAAAGAGTTCACGCCAGAGAGATTCAAGGTAGTTCTCCATTTTCCCTTTTGCTGTGGACTCCGGGATACCAATAATACTGCAGGAACGTGCTTTGAGATCTTCATTCTTTGCGCAGATTAGTTCTAAGACCTTATCTATCTTGAGGAGTTGCTGTCAATTTTCAGCTCCAGTGTTGTCTGCCTCCGAAACCCTTGCCTCGAGTTGGACAATCTGGGTCTCATGGGTGTCAACCCATTGCTTGACTTGATTGAGGCACGAGGTTAAATTGTCGATCTTGGAGTCAATGGATTTTAGGCTCGACTAAGCCTCCAGCAGCAAGGCACGAAGGCTGTCATCTTGTGGCTCAGGCAGGTCTGTCTGCGTCTACAGTTCGCTGGCATCTGGGGGAGGCTCGCCACCCCTGCCTGTTAAAGGTGAGCTTGGGCTGGTTAGCATCTGCCTTGCTCATCTCAGGCACGTAGTGAGGGCCGAGTCTGCTACCGACACCAGGCCAGGAGGAGAACGCCGGGATTCGAGGTGCAGGGATAGGCCCGGTCCAACACACCAGTCAGAACCACGCCGCAGTCACACCAAGCCACCCAGGAGTGCGGAGGTCAGGTCCAGGTCAGGCTGCCCAGCAGGCAATGAGTGTCCATTCAGCACAGATGGACCCAGCAGGGGGCACCGGGCAGAAGCTTGGGGTCGGCCAGACGCAGGGCGTAGAGAGAATGCAGGGGGAGGCAAAACCCCAGGTCCAGCCCAGAGGGACTGTGGATGGAAGTGCGAGGCAGGGGAAGCATGAGAAGGGGGGCCCCAGGAGCATGGCTGTCGGCCTCAACATGACCACAGGTTGGTGTGAAGACAGATCAGCTGCAGTTGCAGTGAGGCAGCACCAGCTAGTGCTGCAGACCTCAAGTGGGGAGCCTGTGCAGGCCCAGGTGCCACTGGGGCCATGGCGCATGTGTGGAATAATTATGGACCCCGTCCAGAAACAGTTAATGCCAAGGTGGTCAACTCATCCCCACTGCTGCAGTCTTACTTTTGGGGGTCTGCGTGAGGAAAGATGTGCTGTCAGCCCAGTCACTGCAGCAGTACCACTATGGGGGCTGGGCACAGGTCCCTCGATATGGCAGATCAGCCAGCCAGGAGCACGAAACAGACACCAATGTCTCGGGACCAGGGCAGGCATATCACAGGGCAGGCCCGGGTCCATCCGTGCCTACAGCAGTGCCCCTGGGGGCAGCAGGCAGACAGTAGATGGTATATGGGCAAGTTCTCCAAGGTCACCACAGCCCAACACCCCATGGCAGTATGACAGCAGGGATCTCGTGGAATGCGGAAGCAATGTTGCAGCCGCACCCGCTGTGGCCAATATGGCAGCCATGTGGTAATTCTGGGGCCCCCACCAGCAGCAGGAACACAGGGGGGTGGCGGTAAATAGCAGGCCTGGTGCGGCCCCAGTCCCAGCAGCCCGCCATGACCAGGACTTCAGCGGTGATAGGCAGGTGAAGCCTACGCAGGGAGACTGCATGTAAGCTCGGGGCCAGCCGCAGCAGAAGTCTCTCCACCCACTCCATGTCTTGGGCGATGCCGCCAGCAGCAGGACCCCCTGTGCCTCATGCAGACTGCAGGCATTGTGCGTGGTGGAGCAGTTAGGCTCATCCCAGCTACGGATCAAAAAGGCGACAGGACGCCACAGCCCTCGCAGAGGGCCAGCGCCGTTTCACAGGCCTAGCCACTGTAATGGTAAAAGCGGCCTGCTTCAAGAATCAAGCGCTGCTGGCCCCATGGAGGGTCAAGCTCTGCAGCCCGTGTGAAGGGCAAGTTCTTCTATGAATGGCTGCGTGTTATGCAGCTGCAGCCCCCCTCAGGAGTCAGATGATGCCGGATTAGCCAGGCCTGGCCGGCAGAGCTCGCTCAGCGCGCAGCCATCTTGCTGCTGGCGAGACCATGCCCCCGCTCCATAGCAGATTTAACAAATGACCAGGATGTGACTGCATTGGATCGTTTCCTGTTACACAGAACGTGCACCTCGTTGGCTCTGGCATTGCTTCCCCTAGCAGCAGAACCCACTGACTTCATGCCCCTCACCTCAATGCCCCTCACCTCAGCGCGGGGACACGCCGGGAGGCGTCACCAGGCGCTTTACAAACTCCTTTAAACTAAACTTAAACTCAATAATTACAACACCCAATAGTAAACACATAGTCTCCAGATTATACCAGCTCGCGCATACCCTCCGAGCGATAGTAGGCGGAGGGGTGCGGATGGCCTAGGAGGGAGACCTGGCACACCCTTTGACAGATAAAATGTGGACCTATTGCTGCGAGCAGACCTGAAATGTATCAAATAATTATAAACACAAGCTTTTGCATTTTAAGTATTTGCATAGAATGTACATTACCCCGATATTGGTTGCCAAGATAAATCGTGTTAAGCCAGATATTTGTCAGAGGTGTCCTATGGAGCATGCCGATTTTACCCATTTAGCGTCAAATTGCCCCACCATTTTGGCTTTCTAGGAAGTCGTTTTTGAACATCTTGGTCTAATGGTTAAGCCCAAGCTTACACCCTCACCCTTACTGGCCCTGCTGGGGTATGTTCTCCCTCTGAGGAATGACAACAGGTGTTTTACCACAATTTCACTTCTGTTGGCCAAGAGGCAGGTGTCTTTGAATGGGGGTGGAGTTTCACCGCCATTGGTGAAACCCTGGCTGAAGGCTTTGATGTATTGTGATACTACCAGCGATATCTATGCATCCTTGCTACCTCCTATCTCATGGCCTAAAAATATCTAGCAGCCACTTCGCTCCTAATTGTTGCTCCAACCTGAACTCACTGACTGATGTGTCTCCCACTATTCAAACAATTGCGATGATGGTTGGCCAGTCGTTTTGTACTAAGTTATCAAGATCTACCATTATATGCACCTGACCTTTGATGATTATTGGCTATTCGATTTTCTTTTTTATTATTTTAATGCCATATTTTTCTGCGTTATTTGTAATGCTCTTTTATATGCCAATTTGTGGACACATAGTTCGTACTGTGCGCATTATTGCTTTTGCTCTTTTTCTTGAAAATTTTCAATAAAAACACGTTTTTAAAAAAAGGAGAAATATTCAATATAAAATCATCTTTTTAAATAAAATAAATATATATTGACAAACTAAACTAGTAGAATAACTCCACCAGTAGAATTACTGGTAATAAGTAACATAAATATGTTAGTATGCAATGCAAAGAAATTATTTAAAATTAATAGAAATACTAAGGCAGCAAATAGACATATTATCATTAGAAATATTGTATAAATTCACATAATAGTTTGAAATAAGTATTTTCTCAAGTAATAATTGTAAATATATGTTTTATTGTTATATCTTTTAAAAACATGTTATTTAAAAAATGTCAAACATTTTTCCATGGTTTCCCAAAGAATTTCACTATAAAATAGTCCTTTTATTTTTTTTGTATCTGCTCTTATAAAGGTGTTATGGCAGCCCTCAATGAAATTGGTAATCTTTGCACCTCCTTCTAGCAGGTCAAGCAACAGTTCGCCACTTAATTGGGAAACATGGTGTTCCTTTGCTACCAGACCATTTTAGATGGCCAATCTAGGTTTCTTCAAAAGGACTGGAGCCAATTTTTCTCTGTTTGTGAAAAACAGTCAGATTGAATAAGTGTTGTGTAAAAGTCATCTACAAGTTTAGGAGGTACGAATCTTAAAGCTGTTAGTTTTTGTAATTGAAACAGCAATGTGCTTTTATATCCCATATCTTCTTCTGCTAAAGGCATTGAATGAAAAGCCATCCTTAATTTTGTTGTCCGCCATCTACTGTGGATAGAATTAGTTCTTCTGGTTCCCTGTTGATCAAGTTTGAATCTATTTTATTTGTGGTCCCTGCTTCTATATTGACCAATGGTAAATCTAGCTTACCACTCAATCATTGTCCTCCTTACATTCTCAAACTAGTCACGTTGCATGTTCATCCTATTCGAAACAAGCTGATGACTTCCTCCTTGTAGTCCGCTGTAGTACTGAGGAGTTGGAAACAGGACCTCCTGCTACCCATGGAATGAGAAACCTAATGCAGACCCCAAGGTACGCAGCAACTTCATACCAATCTTTGTCTCACCTGCAGTGGCAAAAATGGAGGAGAAAGCTGTTATTATACATTTTACCCTTTTTCTGGAGTCAAATCTTCTCCTTCGTGATATGCAATCTAGCTTCAGACAGGTTACAGAACAGAATGTGCCTTGCTGGAGTTCTCTGAATTCATATAGGCTAATCTCAGACAGAATGCTGCCGGAATGGTAGTCCTATTGGATATATCTTCAGCATTCAATACGGTCTCTCACCCCATTCTTCTGAACAGGCTAGAGAGTATTAGAGTCCAAGGACAGGTGTTGGCCTGCCTCAAATCATATCTTGAAGGCAGGTCTCAAGTGATACATTTTTCCTCTTTTATCTCTGCCACAAAGCCTCTTGATTTTTTGGTACTTCAGGGCCCTGCCTTTTGGCCTACCCTTTTCAATGTCTAAATGGAGCCTTTTGCAAACTTTGTGGAATCTTGGGGCCTGAAGGTGATTTTCTATGCTGATGATACCCAGTTTCTCCTGTACATTCAGGACAATGAGGTGGAGGCCTTTTAAGCAGTGTCTGATATCTGTCTGTGAGTGGATGAGTAAAAACTGCCTTAAATTGAATTATGACAAAACATACATTCTCATTTTGGGCACAAGTCAGTAATCATGCTTGCATAACTGGTGGCCTTCAGAGTTAGGTGCGCCCGCCCCATATTCATGCGCAAGAAATGTAGGGCTTGATTTAGATTGTTGGATTGGATACTCCATCACAAACAAGACAGATATCCTCTCCACCTTATTACAAGTGCATTATATCCTATGGCACTTGTAATACAGCAGACAAGATATCTGTTCAATTTGTGAAGGGGTATCCCATCTGCCAAGATCTTAATCTGACTCCTAGGCTTCAAATTTGACTCTAACCTGATTTATGAACCACAGATTAAAGTGGTATCTGCTAGCTGCTTAGCAACTATGAATTCTCTCAGAAGTATGTGACATCTGATACTATTAGCCACCTGGAAGACCATTGTCGATTCTTTGGTCAATTCAAAGTTAGATTATGCAAACAGCTTATGTCTGGGTCTGGCATCCTACCTTATGCATCCTCTGTAGATCATACAAATTGTGGCAGCTCGTCTTACTCTAAATGTTCTGCCGCCCCTATTCAGTTTCTGCCTACTTGCACCATCTGCACCTGCTTCCTATTGTTAACTGTATTAAATTAAAGGCAGTAATTTTTGCTTATCAAGTCCTTGAGCAAAAATTCCCATTGTACCAAAAAAAAGGCTCAGGGTTACTATCAGGGTAGATCCTTGAGAGCTCATGCTCTAAAACCCCTATAATCTCCTAGGGTTTCAAAGGCCAGAAGAGTGGGAATGCCCTTTGTGTTTCTAACTGTGAAACTCTCTTCCATTTGCACTTCGTTTCGCCCCTTCTGAATCAGTCTTTCAGAAAAGTTTAAAGACATATATTTTCAATACGTAGGTCTGTGTCTTGGTATCTGTATGCTTGCCAGTTCCTTCAATACCTTGTTGCTAGCGCTGGGACACTTCCTCTGAAGCAAATGCACGCTATATAAATCCTATTGTATTGTATTGTATTTGAGTATCAGGATACATTAATTTTCATTAAATCAATAATTTTTGGGTTAAACAGCAATTATCATTTCCACGATTTTTGTTCATGGTTTTATAATTTATTACTGATAAAAATTCAGTATAAGTAGAAGAATTTTTGTCTGGTGCAAGCATATTTGTATCATTGGCGGTTGTGTGAACAGTGTATGTCTGAGAAAATGGATGGGGTGTTTATTTGATCATCCCATTTATCATCCAGATTTCACTATTTACTAAAGTTACTGTGTTATGTAGCGTAGTGAACATTATTATATTTTATAAGGCCTTTGTTATCATAAAGGATAAACAGTTCATCATTGAAGGGATCAGTTAGGCTGAGGGAGTTGTTAATATCACAGTTTTTTTCAATTAACTATTCTTCTGAGATTAGGTACTGTGGCATAGACCGAGCAATGTGCATTAGTATGTTTTGCGCTGCCTCCTTTTAATACTGAGTCACCGGGTTCACTGGTGGTTTCACCTAGTGTTTTAATGTACTGGAAATGTTCTCATACTTCCAAGTTTGTTGCAGAGGCAGTGTGGTCATGCTCAGTTGCTTTCTCAACAAAATCACAAGGAAAAATAGCTCTGCCTCTGCTTGAGTTGAGAATCAGTCCACACAACATCAAAGATCCCCAGTCCACACAACATCAAAGATCCCAAAGATCAGTTTGTCTCTCTATGCAGTAAATATATCCTCTGTAAGTAACCTGTTAGGTTTTAAAGTATGTTTATTATGTTTGCATTTGAATCCATGGAATGTTTTCTTGCTTCTGTTTTGAAGAGTTGTTATGCTGTTGACAAAAATTATAGTTCATTTGGTTTATTGTTAGATGTATTATTATTTAATGTTTAGTAGTCTAATTTGGTTAAAAAAAAGGTTTATTTACCTGTTTTATTGAGTTGTTTGGTAAAAGCTGGTTTAAGTGTTTTTCTAAACGTAAAGAAAAAAAAACAAAGTGAAAAATCATTTTTACAGTATTCATTTGTATTGTTGCCTGTAAATGGATTACAAAACTGTATTGGTGCTGCTCGAAGAGAAAAATATCAGTCATTTTTTATGTTCGTCTTGTTTGAAAGAATGGAATATCATCACTTATTATTTAAACTTTTAAGAAAAATATTTACGTGGTCGAGATTATAGGAATATTCTTGATTGGTATTTTCTTTCTTTATTTATTTATTTAATAGTTTTATAGAGTGCGAACCAGACCCGTGAGGGTATCAGAGCGCTTTACAGTATTAAGGGTGGTGTACAAAGCGATAGGGAGGGATCAATTGGGTAAAATAGGGAATACATAATGCAAGAAAACATGGAAAGGGACCTCCAATAGAGGCAGACTGGACTAGAATAGACAGAACTACGCAGAATAAACCTGAATCCGTGCATGCACATTATGAACGTCTTTTGCATGTTTTTAAACAGTATAGTGGTTTAGAAAATATTGACAGCAAAGATATGACGCATTTTATTTATCGGTTTGTGTCTGGATTAAGACCAGTAATTTCACAATGGATTCAGGATGATAAAATCTGTTGGCAGGCCAAACCTGTAGATGAAAAACTGAAATATGCAAAATATTGTGAAGACGAATTGGATAATAAACTAAAGAAGTTGGAAGAAAAAGTAATGTGGGCACAGGTAAAATTAGCAGAGCAAGAAGAACTTCAATTGAAAAACATTCATACCCAAGGAGATGGAAATGGTAACCTAGAGCTAAATTTAATCGAGAAGAAGCTAAGAAAAAATTTCCTTGTCATGGGTGCGGCAAGTTGGGGCATTGGAAGAACGAGTGTAAGGCTGTGCTAAATAATAATAATAATTTGAATCCAAAGACGCAGAATGAGTTATCGAAAAGCAGCAAAAACAGCTAATACAAAATCAGTTACTATTGGCGCCTATGCCAAACCCTGGGAGTCAACCAGCATACAGTATAGATACCACAAGTTGGGAAGGAAGTAGTAAAAGGGACACAGTGACACCCCAATTTCTTTTGAGCGATTCATACTTTGATGAAGATAGTTTCTGACGGTGCCTGAGGTGGAAGGACGAGAAGTGCGCACTTGGCGCATCCTTGCAGGTAGATCAGTCTGGTCCATACATTCAGGGAAAGGTTGAAGAAAATGTTACCTTTTTGTTGGATACTGGCGCTACCCGTTCTACTGTGAGAACAGCAGACGTTCCAAACCTACCCCTCTAGGCAGAAGCGATCCAAGTAGTGGGCAATTCTAATAAACAAATTAGTACCCCAGTTACAGAACCAATGGAAGTTAAAATAGGATTAAAGAAATACACAAATTTGTTGTATGTGACTCCAGTCCTGTAAATCTATTAGGCAGGGATTTGTTGTGCAAAATGAATTGCACTATCTTTTGTACACCAAATGGTGTTGAAATTCAAACTCCAGATGAAGATGGAATTTATAAAACTATGTTAGCAAAACAAGAAACTGAAAAACAAAAGATTACCATAGAAGACTTGCCAAAAGAATTACAACATACAGTAGATCCTAAAGTGTGGAATTTCACAGGAAAAGATGTAGGATTAATGGCAAATGTTGACCCAGTAAAAGTGACAGTAAAAGAAGTTGCAGTTTATCCAAATATTCAACAGTACAGAATGAGCCGAGAAAAAAAAGCAGTAGTCGCACTAGAAATAAAACGTCAAGTGGAAGCAGGAATTTTGCAGGAAATAATGAGCAGTCCATGTAATTCACCCATAATTGGCATCAAGAAACCAAGCAAAAAATACAGGGTCGTACAGGACCTCCGCAAAGTTAATAAAATTGTCGTCCCATGTTGTCCAGTTGTGCCAATCCCTGCTGTGATTTTATATCAAATACCATGGGCAGCAGGCTGGTTCACCCTAATTGGCCTTTGCCACGCATTTTTCTCAATAATACTGCACCCGGATAGTAAGTATCATTTCTCATTCAAATTCGATGAACATATCTATGTTTGGAATTGCGTCCCTCAGGGGTACATAAAAAGTCCATTGATCTTTAATGAGATCTTGAAAAAATTTCTTGAATCTTTGATATTGACCCAACAATCAGTCCTGGTGCAGTATATAGATGACCTACTGTTGGCATCTAAGAATCGAAAAGACTGTGTCACTAATACAATTGCTTTGTTGAATCATTTAGGAAAAGGTGGACACAAAGTATCACTTGAAAAGTTGCAGTATTGTACTACATCAGTGAAATAACTTGGGCACCAGATAGAGAGAGGTGTCAGAAGGGTTACCTCTGAAAGAATCAGAATAATTCAAAACATGAATCTACCTCAAACACAGAAAAAAATCAGAATGTTTCTTGGAGTTGTAGGTTACAAGGAAAAGAGCAAAAGACCCAGTAGAATGGGGTGATGAAAGCATGTCATCTTTTCTAAAGTTCCGAGATTGTCTGTGTTCAGCTCCAGCATTAGCGATGCCCGACTACACAAAAGATTTTGCATTGTTTTGTGACACACGAGACAATTGTGCACTTTCAGTTCTGACTCGGACTCATGGTTTGATGAGACGACCTGCTGCATATTTTTCCTCTACTCTGGATCCAGTGGCAGCAGCATTGCCAGGATGTCTGAAAGCAGTAGCAGCAATGTGTGCGAGTCTTGAGCCAAGTGCGTCCATTATCATGGGATATCCAGTTACAGTGTATGTCCCACATGCAGTTGTGATTTTACTAACTAGGACTAAAACTCAGTATTTAACACCTAGTCGGCTGACTAAGTATGAACAAATTCTTGTATGTGCAGAGAATGTGACAATTGCTAATGTAATATTCTGAACCCCGCAACATTGTTACCTGAATCACAATTTGCAGAAGTCAAAAATGAAATTGAACATAATTGTATTGATCTTACAGAATATTGTACTAAACCACGACCAGACATAAGAGAAGAGCCACTAATAAATTCAGAACATGAGCTATTTATAGATGGTTCATGTGGGGGGGCGTGGCTTGGCGCCCTGCGAGGCAGGCGGCTCTGATGTGAGCGCTCCGGGTCGGCAGGGGATTTCGCTACCTTTCCTCAATTCCCGGCGCCTGCAAACCTCATCTTCCTTAATCGGAAATCAGGGACAACACTGTGTTCCTACATGTGGCAGCACCTGACCGGCGGAACGTCCGCTTTCCTCAACTTTTTGGCGAACGTGGTTCTCTGATAGCCGCGACCGCCATTTTGGCTCCTCATACCGCACGCTACGGAGCACCCGCGGAAAGATCATGCTCGCCAACCAAGAAGCCTCACCTTACCCCGGCTGCTCCCGGTAAGCTACCACCTTCAGCTATTCAACACCGCCACATGTCTCTCAAGAACGCTGCTTTTTAGTGAGTTTTACTCGCGTTTTACAACAGTATGATATCGGCGGCCATTTTGTGTCACTGAGCCTTCCTCACACGACCTGCACCCTACGTACTTCTTATCACTCAAGACTTCCTGCACTTACTTCGGATTATCAACGGGCACGCACTGCTTATTTTTGAATACTCTTCATTCCTGATAATAACTCTCTTTTATGGACCGGAGAGCAATCACTCGCACTCCCAAGGCTCCGCGTCGTGTTTTTATCAAAAACTCGAAAGTCTTCTCTGCGTTGGCGCACCTTGAGGCTTCCCAACCGTCCGCCATCCAGATGTCACAGTCAAACACGGAACGGCCTATCCAACCTCCAGGAAAAGTGACCACGAAACGCCTCAAAAAAGATTCTCCGTCACCGACTGGTTCTACATCGGCTGTCTCTATGGAGTTATTATTGGAAGAGATTCGTGCCCTCAGGCCATTCATGGAAGAAACTAACTCTAAACTGCAGGTCCTCACGGATAATTGGTCTCAGATGGATGCAAGAGTAACTACTGTAGAGCAATCTCTCACATCTCTTCAAGAGTCATCCTCCAAAGTATCCAACATGCAGTCTCAGATCTCATCTCTCCAAAAACAAGTCGAAGAATTGGAGAACCGAAACAGGCGCAATAACCTTCGACTCTACGGCCTGGCGGAGAACTGTGAGGGGACTGACCCCATTGCCTTTTTCAAATCCTTTCTACCCAAGCTTCTTCATCTACCTGAAGGCACAGTGCTTAATATCCAACGGGCACATAGGCTAGGTCGCCTTCCCACTACTTCTTCCTCCTCCTCACGGCCAAGAGGGGTCATCATGTACTTTTTGGAATATACTGACTTGCTCAAAGTCATCTCAGCGGCTCGTGCTTCACCTCGTCTACAGTGGTCGGGCTCCAACCTTTTCTTCGCGCAGGATTACGCAAAGGCCACAGCCAGTCGCCGCAAGGCCTTTTTAGATATGCGACCAGAACTTCGTGCAATTGGATCCAGATATGGCCTTTTTCATCCTTGCCTATTCAGAGTGACTTATAACAACAAGACAACAACGTACGAAGATCCTGTTTGCCTTCGGAGTTTTTTGAACGCAATACAAGCATCTGACATGGACTTCTCCAGCTCTTCGTCAGCTTTCCCTCCATGATTCCTGAGTGATATGGCCTCGAAGTCTCAATCCATCTGCACGTTTATTGTGTATTGTTGATTGCGTTACTGTTTGTTTCTGCTCGTTTTTCCAACGACTTCAGTGTTACGTTCTCCCCCTCACCTTCCCCATTTTTCTTGTATCCCCGTTGGTTGATTAAGTATTGTTCACTGTTATTTTTCCATACACCTTCTTGCCATTTATTATTGTTTTGTTTTCGTCTTCTCTCACTCGTCTCACTCATTTTTGTTCTCCCTCTTTCTTCCCTGCAGGTCTCACAATATGTTTGGCGTTTTTCCCTCGACTTGTTGGTTCGTTTGCATTGGACGCTTGCTTCCTTTGCCTGGCGCTCCCCCCTCATCCATTTTTTCTCGTTTCCTCTCCCTGGGATCAGTCCTCCCCCCCTCCACCCTTCGTAAGTATGTTCTCCCTTTCCTCCCGATTGTTCGCTTTCCTTCTGTGAGAAGTTGGCCCGATATGCAGTGTTCACTATTCTAGTGACCACTATGTATCGTTCCAAACGACCCTTATGGTGATTGGTTGTAAGTCAACCTTAGACCAGCTATCCTAGTAGCGTGGATACGAGCAGTCTTCGGGCTAAACTCTAGAGGGCGTGTTAAGCCAGCTGTTATACCATCACATACCCCTTGAACCCCAAGTGAAAGGACACCACACAAGTGTTATGAAAATAAACAGTATATTTATTAAGAATCACAACAGCCCTGTACTCTTTATGAGGACAGGGTACTAAGCACAGAACAAAACTCTTAGGAAAATACTTCAAGTGCACAATTAAAACAAGTGCTCGAGGGCACGGAAAGTTCTAATGGTCTCGGGCGGACCCGATAAGGCAAGTCGGAAGCGAGGGACTCGGGACCCTAGAGTAAGGAGGCTATGCAGGCACCGAAATGCCGAAGTTACCTAGCCACGAGGGCTGCGGCTGCACAAGTCTTACAGGCGTCGGGGTCTTCGCTGACGAGCCAGGAGCCGGAAGAAAAGGAGTTGCTGGCCGGCGACCAGTGATGAATAGTTCGTAGAGATCCAAGCCTGGATCAGAGATCGTTGATACCTGAAAGCAGAGGGGACCAAGTTCGTACTACTAGCCAGTAGTTGGAGGGTACCAGGAAGGCACCGGATGGCCGTCACCTCGACTAGGTGAGTGGGCGACGCTAGGCTCTGCAGTCTCACGGACCCGGAGGCGTTGTCGGCGACCAGGATGGAGGTGCGAGCTGTCCCACGAAGGTTGATGCTGTCGGCGTCGCTGGGCCCAGGGTTGGGGCAACAAGCCTTGGCAGATTTCAGGGCCATGTGGTGGGCCTAAAATGGCGTCTTGAGTGGACCAGGAGGGTCTGGGGTGCTTCTCTCAAAGATGGAAGCAAAGGCCAGTCTGGAGCAACCAGACCAGCAGCGTTGGTTGTCGGATGTCGTCAAAGAAGGGCACAAGCCAGCGGCTAGTGACCAGACAACGTGCTGAGCAGCGAGCAGAAGGGCCCCACGCAGATCGTGGAGATGCTGGGAGACTGCACTTCGGTGCTGGAGCTGCTCAGGGTAGGGGCTTCTCGGACCCCAGAGCACTCACCAGAGAATTGCTTCGATGGTCGTGCTGATTAAGAAAGCGTGCAGGTTTTGATGATGGCCGGTCCCTCGAGGTCTCGTCGCACCCACAGATCGCAGCTGAGCTGATGACGTGGGTGGAGGTCAGAGGTGCCAGGGAAGCCGGTTCTCGTCGAGCTGGGCCGTCGGATTCCTGAGGAAGGACTTGCAGCAAACCGCAGTGTTCTTAGATGGTGCCCGCTGATGCAGGGTGACTACTCCTTAGTCACAAGGGAGAAATCTTGAGAAGAGTCTCGAAGTCCTTTCGTAGAAAGTATTCTTGATTCAAAGATGATCTCCTTTGGAAGGGTCCCGCTCCGGCCTTTATCCTAAAGAAAGGGGTGGGTACATGACTAGGTCCTGCCCTAAGGGTGGGACCAGGAAGGGGGGTAGTTACACCCCTCTCCCCTGCCGGACTTTCCCCAGGTCAGGGGCTGGGCGCCCCTGGAACTGGTTCTGACCGGCAGATGCGTAGTGAGCACCGGGGTGCCACTCTGCAGTCACCTTCTTGCAAAGCCCTACCTACCCAGAATACACAAACCCTGTCTGGGACGGTGCGAAAACCGCCCTTGACAGGAAACCCTTTGTCCAAGCTCTCCTTGCTGGAAGGACTCCCAGCAGCAGGAGGTCAGACTCGTGTCTGTGGTGGCAGCATCCATTTTGTGGAGCTGAGGCTTTAGTTAACTTTAACCGGGGTTCACAGTTACGTACATGTCGTGTCCCTCTAGAAGGGCGGAAGGCTAACCTCGTCGCCAGAATTGGTGAGGGGGTAGCATCCCGATTCGTATGACACCTTACTCGACATGCCTTGATAACGCTATACCGAAGTTACCGATATGATACGCGTTATCATGGAACAGCCATTGGGTCTTGGTTCCGCAAGCTGCAACTGGGCTCGGCTCGTGCCAGAGCCCAATTCACACGGGTCCATGCACTCTGCCTTCAGGATTGTCAAGGCCTGCCATAGGAGTGACTGATAGGAACCCGGGTGTCCATTGTGAGGTTAGATATAGGGATACTATACCTAAAGCAACGAGCGTGTACGCTACGTTGCCCCAGCTGTCGTGCAGCCAGTTGTGTCAGATTTAGATGGCCAGCCAGGGGTGGCATAATACATGCTTCAGCCCCTGGTAGGCCCTGGGTACACCGATGCCCTGAGTTACAGGGTCTGACAAGGTGGCCCAGTACCAATTGGAAATGTACCTAAGGTACATGGAATCCATTTTACAGAGAGAGCAGTAGGCCTGGGGTCCTGATTGGCAGGGTCCCAGGTCGACTATGTCAAAACCAGCTAAAACACAGGGCAAAAAGTTGGGGTCAGGAGGTACCTTCCTACACAACCCCCCCCCCCCCCCCCCCAAACGAAAGGAGATAAGGCTATCCTTGTCCAGGTAAGCCTCTATTACCTAAGTGGCCATATAAGGAAGGACCAGCTCTGGCTTGGTTTCCCCCTGTGTCATGGTCCACTAGGCAACCCCTCACCCTAAGGGTATCTGAGGGTCTCCACCATAGGGAATCTCTGTCTCTGGTGTGTCTTGGGAAAGAAGAAGGCTGATGCTGGGATGGAGTGCTGAAGTGAGGCTCCTCTACCTTTGGGCTCAACTTCCTCCAATCACCATCCATCATGTGTGCCTTCCTTTCTTTAGCTGAGATGCACTGAGCTCTCAGGGTCAGCCTCTGGCTACCTAAAGCTGGAGGCTGAGTCCCTCTGTTTGGCTTACTGGAGGGACAGGTCAGGTCTGGGGTTTTTAGGCCCCATGTTTGGCTGTGCCCAACAGTGTCCAGCTGTGGGAGGTCACTAACTACTTTTAAGGGGGATCCCTCAGGAGTCTGATTTATTTTCACTTGGTGAGGTTTACCAGATTCAGTGATCCTAATCTGCTGATTAAGGAGTTCTTTTGGACAGGGGGCCCTTTGGGGTCCACCACTGGCCTCCCTGACCTCCACAGCCTTGGGCTGACTGAGGCAGGGTAGAGAGGGGCAGGTTACCTGCTCCAGACTGGGTCCCACCTGGGAAGGGTCCACTGACATCAGGGGCTCGGCCAGGCTAGGCCTGACAACCTCTGGGGCAGTTCCTTCACAAGGGGTCAGGTCAGTTCCCTGAGGAGGCTGATCCTTTCCTAGAGTCTGGTGGGAGGGAGATTTCTCTTCCTCCTCAATGCTCTCTGTCTGAGTGGAGTGATCCATAGTTTCAGGCTTCACAACACGGCTATCTGTCTGAGTTTGAGCTGTGGCCATCACAACTCTACCAACCTTTTCAGGAAGGGACTCAGTTTGGGTTTGGGCTGTGACCATCACAGCCTTGCCAACCTGTTCAGGAAAGGCATCTTTCTGGGATAGGGCTGTGACTGGCACAGCCCTCCTGACCTGTTCAGGGAGGACATCTTGGACTGGGGCTGTGGCTACCACTGCCCCACTAACCTTACCATGGAGGTTTACCATTTTAAAATGGGTTTCTTGCTCTACCTCAGCCCAGGCTGAGGTCTCCAAATCATCCCCCAGTAGGCAATCTACAGGCAAGTTTGGTGACACTGCCACTCTCTTGTGACCAGTGACACCTCCCCAGCTGAGATTTACCACTGCTATGGGATGATCTCTCTGCACTCCGTCAATGTTCACTACCTGGTATGTGGCACCAGGCATAAGTTGCCTCGAGGGGACTAGGCTCTCAGCCACTACGGTGATGCTAGCCCCTGTGTCTCGGTAGGCCTCAACTTTTGAACCATTGATGAGGGGCTCCTGTCTGTACCTGCCCAAAGTGTTGGGACAGGTGGTGAAGTTGGCACACCCCATGCCAGTCTCACAGACAAGAGTATCTAAGTCAGGGGACCTGGTTAGGCCAGAGTCCCCAGGCACTCCCAAAGAAAATGCACCCAGATTCTTGGGGGCACTCCCACCACCTGGGGGATTACTACTAGTAGTAACAGGAGGCTGGGAAGCTTTATTTGGGGGTATGTTCTCCTTATTGTTGTTGGCCTTGGGACAACTGCTGTCAGTTTTGTAATGGCACACCTGTTTGCAGGTGTGACAATAAGGTTTCTTTTGGGTTTTGGGAGAAGTTAGGGACCCACCCTTTTCAGAGGAATTTTGGGGCCCTGTGGTTTGATCAGAAGATTTATTCCCACCCTTCTCTTGAGGCTTGGTCGATTCCTTCTTTTGGTCACCACCCTGGTTCTTCGGCCTGACCCTGGTTCTGACCCATTTGTCTGCCCTCTTACCCAATTCTTGTGGAGAGGTCAGATCAGAGTCTACCAGGTGCTGGTGTAATAACTGGTTCTGACAATTACTTACGATTTGCTCTCTCATAATTAGATTGTACAATCCTTTAAAATCAGTAACCTTACTTCCCAGTAGCCAGCCTTCAAAAGCTTTAGTGGCACAATCAACGAAATCAGACCAGTCCTGAGACTGAGTTTTCTGGGTATCCCTGAACAGCAACCTGTACTGCTCAGTGGTTAGGCCGAACCCATCAATCAGTGTGTTCTTCAGGACCTGGTAATTGTTAGCATCCTCGACCCTTGTGGTGAGGAGCTTATCTCTACCTTTACCTTCAAAGGAGAGCCACAAGATAGCTGCCCACTGACTCTGGGGGACGCACTGTACAGTACAGGCCCGCTCCAAAGCAGTAATCCATTTGTGGATGTCGCCCCTTGCTTAAAGGGGGGCACTATCTTATTCAGGTGCTTAGTGTCTAAACTCCTGGGTTCCCGTGGGGGAATGCTGCCACCAGTGGGAATTGTCCCACTCAACTCTTGCTCTCGAGCAAAGGCGAGTCTCTCTTTGGCTAGGGCAAGTTCTTCCCTTTCGATCCGCAGTTTGACTTCCCGCTCCTTTGCTTCGTACACTCTTCTCTGAGGTGATGTCATCCCTCTTCGAGCAGAGCCTCGAGAGCCATTGGTTCGAACAGATCTGTTAGAGCCTCCCGACAGAGACCTAACTCGCCCGTTCCCAATGTTAAGCTGGCCCGAGAGAGGCCCCAGGGGTCTCCTAGTACCAATCTCGTGCCGGCTTAAGTTGTCCTGAGTTAGCTGACTAACTATGACTGGACCTTTGTCTGCCTCGTCCCCAGATGTCTCTGGTTCCTCGTCCTCCTCTTCGCCCTCGGCGGAGAGATGGATAAGGTCAGGGTCACCTCGGGTTCCCTCGAGGGGAGGCCTCTCCATTTCGGGATGAGAAGGGTCGGTGTTACCCGCCTTCTTGGCATCATAAGTCTCCAAGAGACCAATCAGAAACGGAATGGTAGGGTTTGCACCCTGTTTTATCTTTCGAGACGTACAGATCTGTCGCATCTCATGAAAGCTAAGCGCAGCATATCTGGAGGTGACCTGTGGCAGGTCGACTGACACGAGGGGAGACTCAGAGTTTCCGCCTTTGTCTGACACGCTGCTTCTAGTGTGGTGTTAGTGATGCACCTACCTACACTATGGGTTTACCTACTGATCCCTTGCTAAGAGTTGTAGCCAAGGTGTGCTAAGCCTTGAGGAGCTACAACAGCTGGTTCAGTAGAACTCAGAGTATTCTAAGCTAAGTTATATGTACCTGGAGTACTTATGCGATCTTTCACAAGATGTTCTTAGGATACGCGTGGTAAAACAACAGCAAGCTCAAATCCCAACCGCTGCTCACCAATGTGAGAAGTTG
Source organism: Lissotriton vulgaris (assembly GCF_964263255.1). Classification (NCBI taxonomy): domain Eukaryota; kingdom Metazoa; phylum Chordata; class Amphibia; order Caudata; family Salamandridae; genus Lissotriton; species Lissotriton vulgaris. The sequence goes on along the minus strand of NW_028244302.1, from coordinate 656,755 downwards.
GCCCGATATGCAGTGTTCACTATTCTAGTGACCACTATGTATCGTTCCAAACGACCCTTATGGTGATTGGTCGTAAGTCAACCTTAGACCAGCTATCCTAGTAGCGTGGATACGAGCAGTCTTCGGGCTAAACTCTAGAGGGCGTGTTAAGCCAGCTGTTATACCATCACATACCCCTTGAACCCCAAGTGAAAGGACACCACACAAGTGTTATGAAAATAAACAGCATATTTATTAAGAATCACAACAGCCCTGTACTCTTTCTGAGGACAGGGTACTAAGCACAGAACAAAACTCTTAGGAAAATACTTCAAGTGCACAATTAAAACAAGTGCCCGAGGGCACGGAAAGTTCTAATGGTCTCGGGCGGACCCGATAAGGCAAGTCGGAAGCGAGGGACTCGGGACCCTAGAGTAAGGAGGCTATGCAGGCACCGAAATGCCGAAGTTACCTAGCCACGAGGGCTGCGGCTGCACAAGTCTTACAGGCGTCGGGGGTCTTCGCTGACGAGCCAGGAGCCGGAAGAAAAGGAGTTGCTGCCCGGAGACCAGTGATGAATAGTTCGTAGAGATCCAAGCCCGGATCAGAGATCATTGATACCTGAAAGCAGAGGGGCCAAGTTCGTACTACTAGCCAGTAGTCGGAGGGTACCAGGAAGGCACCGGATGGCCGTCACCTCGACTAGGTGAGTGGGCGACGCTAGGCTCTGCAGTCTCACGGACCCGGAGGCGTTGTCGGCGACCAGGATGGAGGTGCAAGCTGTCCCACGAAGGTTGATGCTGTCGGCGTCGCTGGGCCCAGGGTTGGGGCAACAAGCCTTGGCAGATTTCAGGGCCACGTGGTGGGCCTAAAATGGCGTCTTGAGAGGACCAGGAGGGTCCGGGGTGCTTCTCTCAAAGATGGAAGCAAAGGCCAGTCTGGAGCAACCAGACCAGCAGCGTTGGTTGTCGGATATCGTCAAAGAAGGGCACAAGCCAGTGGCTAGTGACCAGACAACGTGCTGAGCAGCGAGCAGAAGGGCCCCACGCAGATCGTGGAGATGCTGGGAGACTGCACTTCGGTGCTGGAGCTGCTCAGGGTCGGGGCTTCTCGGACCCCAGAGCACTCACCAGAGAATTGCTTCGATGGTCGTGCTGATTAAGAAAGCGTGCAGGTTTTGATGATGGCCGGTCCCTCGAGGTCTCGTCGCACCCACAGATCGCAGCTGAGCTGATGACGTGGGTAGAGGTCAGAGGTGCCAGGGAAGCCGGTTCTCGTCGAGCTGGGCCGTCGGATTCCTGAGGAAGGACTTGCAGAAAACCGCAGTGTTCTTAGATGGTGCCCGCTGATGCCGGGTGACTACTCCTCAGTCACAAGGGAGAAATCTTGAGAAGAGTCTCGAAGTCCTTTCGTAGAAAGTATTCTTGATTCAAAGATGATCTCATTTGGAAGGGTCCCCGCTCCGGCCTTTATCCTAAAGAAAGGGGTGGGTACATGACTAGGTCCTGCCCTAAGGGTGGGACCAGGAAGGGGGGTAGTTACACCCCTCTCCCCTGCCGGACTTTCCCCAGGTCAGGGGCTGGGCACCCCTGGAACTGGTTCTGACCGGCAGATGCATAGTGAGCACCGGGGTGCCACTCCGCAGTCACCTTCTTGCAAAGCCCTACCTACCCAGAATACACAAACCCTGTCTGGGATGGTGCAAACACCGCCCTTGACAGGAAACCCTTTGTCCAAGCTCTCCTTGCTGGAAGGACTCCCAGCAGCAGGAGGTCAGACTCGTGTCTGTGGTGGCAGCATCCATTTTGTGGAGCTGAGGCTTTAGTTAACTTTAACCGGGGTTCACAGTTACGTACATGTCGTGTCCCTCTAGAAGGGCGGAAGGCTAACCTCGTCGCCAGAATTGGTGAGGGGGTAGCATCCCGATTCGTATGACACCTTACTCGACATGCCTTGATAACGCTATACCGAAGTTACCGATATGATACGCATTATCATGGAACAGCCATTGGGTCTTGGTTCCGCAAGCTGCAACCGGGCTCGGCTCGTGCCAGAGCCCAATTCACACGGGTCCATGCACTCTGCCTTCAGGATTGTCAAGGCCTGCCATAGGAGTGACTGATAGGAACCCGGGTGTCCATTGTGAGGTTAGATATAGGGATACTATACCTAAAGCAACGAGCGTGTACGCTACGTTGCCCCAGCTGTCGTGCAGCCAGTTGTGTCAGATTTAGATGGCCAGCCAGGGGTGGCATAATACATGCTTCAGCCCCTGGTAGGCCCTGGGTACACCGATGCCCTGAGTTACAGGGTCTGACAAGGTGGCCCAGTACCAATTGGAAATGTACCTAAGGTACATGGAATCCATTTTACAGAGAGAGCAGTAGGCCTGGGGTCCTGATTGGCAGGGTCCCAGGTCGACTATGTCAAAAACCAGCTAAAACACATGGCAAAAAGTTGGGGGCAACCATAGTCAGGAGGTACCTTCCTACACCTTCTTGTACTTTTCTCACTCTTTAATATACTAGTCTCCCTTGTTCTACAGGTGTCTTCTTCTCATATTTTTCGACTACTCTTCTATTATCGGTTTCCTCTTGCTATTCTTGCTCTTTCTTGGAATATCTTCTCATACTTTTCACCTCAATTGATTTTATTTCTCTCTCCTTCACTCTATTTCCTCCTTCCTCATCCTCCTATTTACTATTATACTGCATTGCCTCTTACCGACTCTCTTACTATTCTTGGTTCTTTTTTCCCTCTGGGTCTCCTTCACACCTTTTTTCCTTCTCCTGCTCCTTTCCTCATTTCTGATATGGTATGTCTCTAAAAGTAATCACATGGAATGTTAAGGGCGTCAATTCTCCTATCAAATGACAAAGAATTTTATCTCACCTTGCTCGTTTGAATGTGGACATTGCTTTTTTACAAGAAACCCATTTATCTGCTGAAGAATCTGTTAAACTTAAAAGAAGTTGGGTGGGTGATGTTTATTATTCCCCTGGGGGTGGTAAACGCAATGGTGTGGCCATTTTGTGTCATAAAGCCCTTTCTCATTCCCTGCTCGCTCAAGAATCGGATGCTGATGGCCGTTGGACGTATGCTAAACTTTCTGTCAAGAATGTTCTAATTTCTCTTTTAAATGTTTATGCCCCCACCACCGGCGATCCCACTTTTTGGCATTAATTTTCACAGCACATCACCAGATTTATTGATGATAATTTTATCTTGGCAGGAGATTGCAATCAGCCCCTAGATCCCTTCCTAGATAGGAACTCCAAGGCACACTTTATACCTAATAAGTCTCATAAATCCTTCTCTCAAACCATTTCCCAACACAAACTCACTGACGCTTGGCGTCTATGTAACCCAGAACTCCAGGAATTTACTTTTTATTCTCCCTGCCATCATTCCCAATCCCAAATCGACTACATTTTTGTTACCCACAACATTGCCCAAACTCTCACCCACGCAGAAATTGGTCCAATTTTACTTTCTGACCATGCCCCCACATTAGTTCAGTTGGACATTTTACCCAAATCAGTAGGCCCTAAACGTTGGCGTTTTAATAACTCTCTCCTCCTAGACCCTAAATTTACTACCTCTTTTACTTCCTTCTCACATGATTTTTTCTCCTTAAACGATACTTCCCCTGTCCCCAAGCACACCATTTGGGATGCCTTTAAAGCAGCAGCGAGAGACTTTATCATTGGCTTCGTTGCAAAGAAACGAAGAGCTGCCCGCGACTTTACTAAGGCTATCCTTCTGGATATTAAGAAATTGGAGCATTCTTATTTTACTTCTCGCTCACAGGAAACTTTAACTGCCTTGGTTAATGCTAAAATGAAATTCAACAAAAAATCCACGGACGATGCATCCTTGTATCTATTGAAATCAAGTGCCAAATTCTATGGGGGTAAAAATAAGGCTGGCAAGATTTTAGCTAATTATCTAAAAGTCAAGCAGAATAAATTAAACATTGAATCCATCTACGACACCGATTCGAATCTCAAACACACAGACGCAGATATCCTCACTGAATTCTCCACCTTTTACAAAACCGTATACTCTTCTGAAACTCAGCCTTCTTCTCACTCTCTAGACACTTTTTTCTCCACTATTCAAAAGCCATCCCACTTTCCACTTGACCTTTCTCACTTAGAACTTGAACTATCTCAACAAGAATTACTAAAAGCACTCCAAACTCTCCAAAAGGACAAAGCTCCTGGCCCGGACGGCTTCATTGTGGAATTTTTTCTACACTTTTCAAAGCTTCTTATCCCCAGACTCCACTCCCTCATTGGCACTTTCCTCTCCTTGGGTTCCTCCTCAGGCTCTTTTTCAGATGCTCATATATGCCTCATACCCAAGGAGGGGAAGGACCCTCAACATTGCAAAAACTACAGACCAATTTCTTTGGTCAATATTGACTACAAAATATTTGCAAAGTCTCTTGCGGCTCGCCTTGATCTTCTTCTCCCAGATCTCTTGGGTGAGGAACAGTCAGGCTTTGTCAAGGGTCGCTTTATTACTGACAACACCAGACTCCTTTTTAATATTCTTTCTAAATCTCGCCTTTTACCCCATCCCCTTGCGGCTATTGCCCTGGATGCTGAAAAGGCGTTTGATAGGGTCGAATGGACCTATCTTTTTCACACCCTCCGTTGGTTTGGTTTCGGTCCTGTTTTTATATCTTTGATTTCGCTACTTTATTCCAACCCTCGTGCAGCGGTTTGCGCCAATGGTCAAATATCCTCTTTCTTTGATTTACAAAGAGGTGTTCGCCAAGGCTGCCCCTTATCCCCCTTTCTCTTTAATTTGGCTTTAGAACCCTTCCTTTCCAAACTCCGCCAAAACCCCTCCATCCAAGGTTTCCAATTGTTAGATTCCCACATATGCGGATGACATTCTCCTCTTTGTTTCCAACCCCTCGGTTTCAATTCCCGCCTTCCTCACTGAAGTTCACGCCTATTCCCAAATATCTGGTTATAAACTTAACAACGATAAATGCGAGATCCTCCCCTTAACTAAATTCACATTCAAACCTGATTTTGCCGCCTCTAATTTTACGTGGAAACCCTCCAATATTAAATACCTTGGAATGTACATTACCCCTACCATCCCAGATACCATTTCCCTGTGCCTGTCCAAATGCATTCAAAAATTGACGGATCTTACATCCAGATGGCATCCTCTATACCTATCTTGGTGGGGTCGCCTTGACACTATTAAAATGATGCTGTCTCCCATTGTCCTTTATACCCTCTCTAATATTCTGGTCCCCATCCCCTCCAATTTTTTCAAAAGGGTCAACTCTACTCTCACGTCCTTTCTTTGGAATAAAAAAAGACCTCGAATGTCTTTGGTGCGTTTGATTCGCCCTAAGTCAGAAGGTGGGGTTAACTTCCCTGACTTTCCTGCTTACCATAGGGCGTTCCAGCTACGACAAGCCTCTTTTTGGCTACAGGAACCCGACACCCCTTGTCCTCTATGGGCTAAATTTGAACGCCTCCTTCTCTCTCCCTTCTCCTTTACCAAATATCTCTCCTTTTCTCGTAAACCCGCCTCCATCTCTACTCCGATTCATAAGTTTACCACTAAATTACTCTTATCTTCCACTCACCCATCTCCCACAACCATTGCTGATTTCCTTTCCTCCCCCATATGGCATAACACTTCCTTGCTCATCCGTAACAGACCCTTTTTCTGGAAATCTTGGCACACTCGAGGGTTGCAGTGGATTTCCCAACTCTTTTCCCACTCCTCCTTCCTACCTTTTGACACTCTTCGCTCCCTTTATGACCTACCTACCTCCTTTGCTCGCGACTATCAATTGCTTAAAAATACAGTTCTAACAACTTACAATGGCCTTTCTCAGTCCTCCCCTTCCCCTGCTTCCGCCACTCTCCCTTCCTCGCTTCACTCCTTTTTACGCACCACACCAAAGGCTGCTGCTATCTACAAGTACCTCCATACTGATGAGATTCCCAGACCCAAGTCTAAAGTGGAGGATTCTTGGGAGCACGATCTATCTGTCTCCTGGCCAGTTTCCTTTTGGGACAAAATATGGATCAAGCTTCGCAAATCCTCGAGGGCAGCAACCCTTACGCAGACTTTGTTTTTTATTTACAATAGACTCCTCTTCACATCCTCTGACCTTCACAAACGCTTTTCTACCACTCCCCACACATGTTGGTCTTGTTCAGCACCACAGGCTGATTTATTTCATATGTTATTTTTGTGAACTCATGTTCGTAGCTTTTGGTTACAGGTTTGGGCTCAAATTAATTTAATTTTCCACATCTCTATCCCTTTTTCTCACACACATGTTTTCCTGGGTAGCCTTTCTCATTGTTGGAACAACGTTGATCTAAAACCTCAGATTGTTGACTTATTACTTGCCGCTGCCTTCCAACAAATAACAGTCAACTGGAAAGACTTCTCCAAAATTTCTTTTAAGGCCTGGTGGTTTAATGACTGCCATAACCACAGACTCGACACTACTTATGTTTTTCCGGCATGTATGGCTACTAAACGCATGGACCTATGGACTCCTGTCACGCTTTATTTGGACTCATGTAGCAGACGCTTGTTTCACCCTCTGCCTTCACAACAGGAAGTCCTTAAACCTCCTTAATCGCTCGATACATTCCACTTTTTCTCCATTGTACCATTTTTTTATTCCTTCCCATTGTTCTCATGCCTCTCATGTTTATTGCTTATCATGCTCTCTCTCTTTGCATTTTCCTTTTCTTTTACCTTGTACCCAGATTTCTTCTCTCATTATTCTTGCATTTGTATGATTACTTTATTCTGATTACAGTCTTTAAGTTAATATTCCACTGTATTTTGTTTTGACACCTGGTTTTTTCTCTTGTTATTACCAAATAAAAAATTTCTTGAACTTAAAATAGATGGTTCATGTATGCAACATGAAGAAGGAGGTTTGAGTGCTGCTTATGCAGTTTGCACTTTATGGGGTCCAGTTGAAGCATCATATTTACCTAGAGTAAAATCTGCACAGGTAGCAGAATTAATTGCATTGACAAAAGCTTGTACATTTGGGAAAAATCTGAGAGTCATTTATTTAAAAAAAATTATTTTTATTAACAACATAAAATAAGTGGTCATCGCAGTCAAGATACATAATATTCACATGTGCATCGCGGGACATCACAGAGCATACAGAGCATTTGCAGTACAAGAGTAGTTTTTTACAGTGTGAGCGGTTCGTCAATCGGGGCAATTCGGGAGGGTTCACAAATGTTGCCTCTATATTCATTCTAGTTGGACCACACTTCAATCCAGTTCTTTGGGCATCCACGTGCCACATACACCGTTTTATCCTGGAGCATGCACCAGTCAATATCAGTCTTCCAGGAGCCCAGTCTAGGAGGCCTCACTGCCCCCCACAGCCTAGCTATGTTCCGTTTGACGATTACAAATCCCAATGTCGCCCATAGCCTCCCACGAGGTGGCAGATCTGTGGGTTCCCAAATGTTCAGCAGGCACCTCTTTGCTTCCAGTCGTAGCTTCACCCCCCAAACCTCTTACATGCAGCGGGTCACCCGGGCCCAGTAATTAATCAGCAGTGGGCATTCCCACAGTATATGGAAGAAGGTCCCTACCTCCCCACATCACCCTCCTACAGAGCCCATCCTTACTGCGGCCCATTCGCTGCAATCTAGTTCCGGAGAGATATACTCGGTGGAGGATTTTTAGCTGAATCAACCGGAGCCTGGCCGAAATGGCTACCTCCTTAGGGGAGGCAAGCGCGTTCCTCCATTCTTCCTCATCTATTTCCAACCCATCAGCCTCCCATTTCCCTTTGAGGGGCAGCAGCACGTCTGGGGAGTTGTTAATGATTTTTTTGTACATGAGTGATATGGCATGTTCGGGGAGGTGGCCATCTAGGAGTCTATCCTCCAGGGGGGAAGAGTCCGGGTGTTGGGTTCCTGAGGGGATGCTGGTTTGGAGGGAGTGTCTCACCTGTAAGTATCGGAAATGTTCTGTGTGTGCCAGTTCGTAAGTGTGTTGGAGTGAGGCAAAGGACACCAAATAACAATCCGGGCCCCACAGGTCTTGAATGCGGGAGATGCCAATGAGGTCCCAGTTACGGAACCCCTTGGTTCGGCCCAGCGTTCCCAACTTCTCTGAGACCCATAGAGGGGTAGCCATTGTGAGGGTGTCAGCCCATCCCAACTTGAGCTGCACAATATGCCACAGCTGTACCGAGTGCTGCGTGGGCCCAGTGAGTGGGTACCTACCAGGCCTAGAGTAGAGTGCCGCCTCGAAGTTCCCGCCCGGCAAGAGCCAACGATCCATTCCATACCCAGGGTCATTCCCGTCGCAGTATGTACCCTGATTAATGGCCGAGAGGTGTGCAGCCCAGTAATACTTACGGATGTCCGGGAGCGCTATGCCGCCGTCAAACCACCCCAAGGTTAATTTTTGGAGGGATATGCGAGGTGTCACAGACCATAGCAGCTCTCTCTGTGTGGCCTCAATGGACGCGAAGTATGTGTTCGGGACCAGGTCCGGATAGTTTTGTAGGGCGTATAAAAATCTTGGCAGCGCCATCATCTTGAAGAGCGCCGCCCTTCCAAGGAGGGACAGTGGGAGCTTCCGCCAGGAGGCAGAGTCCCTTTTGAATCGCTGTAGGGGCGGCAGGAGATTCCTCTTATATCTGGTGGTCTTTTCCTTAGAAATTAAGATCCCAAGGTACCAGAACCCCTCCGTGGCCACTGTAATCGGGAAATTTCGGGGGGCTGCAGGAGGGTTACCTTGTAGGACATAGAGTATGGACTTGCCCCAGTTGATACTATATCCTGAGTTTCTCCCGAAACTGGTGAAGATGTCCATGGCCACTATAAAGGACTTACGAGGTCTCGTTAGGTATAGGAGGATGTCATCCGCGTAAAGCGAAATCCTGTCTTCCCACCCATCAGCCCAGCATATCCCTTTCAGGTAGAGGTCTTGTCTGATCCAGGCAGCAAGGGGTTCTAATGATAGGGCAAAAAATAGGGGTGATAGGGGACACCCCTGTCGTGTCCCTCTCTCGAGCGCAAACACCTCAGAGGTTTTATTATTGACAGGGACCTGGGCCAGGGGCTTCGAGTAAAGGAGACGCACCCACTCTATGAAGCTAGGTCCAAAGCCCAGTTTTTGAAGGACCGCCATCATGTAGGGCCATTCGAGCGTGTCGAACGCCATTGCAGCGTCCAGGGACACCCCCACCGCGTCTTCCTGGATGGTGTGACAGCGTCCCAGCACTCCATGTAGCCGTCGGAGATTAAGCTCTGTGTTGCGATGGGGCATAAAGCCAGACTGGTCCGGGTGGACCATAGTGGGCAGGACAGGTTTGAGCCTATTTGCGAGGACCTTGGCCAAGATTTTGGGCTCTGCGTTTAACAAAGATATGGGCCTGTAGGAGGCACATGAATCCCTCGGTTTACCTTTTTTTGGGATAGCCACTATTGTGGCAATGCGTTGATCTCGTGGTAAAATGCCCCTCTACTTGCTCTCCTCGAACATTCGTTTTAAATATGGACTAAGGCCGTCTGGTGTAAGTTTGTACAGCTCTATCGGCATACCATTAGGCCCGAGGGCTTTCCCCGGCTGAAGGTCTCTAATCGCCCGGCCCAACTCTTCTACAGTGAGTGGCGCTTGCAAGGCGTCTTGCTCAGCGTTCGAGAGGGTGGGCAGACGAATTTCAGTCAGCAAGGAGACCGAGTCTTCTTCTGGCCTGTCAGAACCCTTACTGTATACCCTTTGGTAATGCGACGCGAATTCCCTGACTATTTCTCGGGGTTTCGTGATGACGGCTCCAGACTAAGTCTTGAGCTCTGCCACTACACTTTGAGCCTGTTGCTTTTGTCTAACCAGGCTATAAGCTTGCCTGCCTTGTCCCCTTGGTCATATATTCTGCCCTCCCGATCTCTAGCTATAGTCCTAGCGGTGTCAGTGGGCAAGGCCTTGTATTCCGCCGCTTTAAGTTCCATCAGATGGACTGTCCCCAGCGCAAGAAGGTCTCTCTCCATACTAGCCATTTGTTCCTCCCGTTCCCTGCGGTGCCGGCAATCGCAGACAGGGCCTCCCCTCTCAGCACGGTTTTGAAGGCCTCCCACAGCACCATTGATGAGGCTACCGTACCATCGCTGTCCTCAAAATAGCGGTCAATCGAGAGAGTAAGCTTCTTCCTCATGTTTTCGCTACGTAGGTACCAGGCGTTTAGAGGCGCAATGCAGCCCTCTTGCCTGTCCCCGATTGTGAGATGGACAAGCAGCGGTGAGTGGTCCGATATACCCCTTGCTAGATGTGTAACTTCATGAATTGTTGTGTCGTGCTGCAAAGGTGCTAATATATAGTCAATGCGGGAGAATAATCGGTGTGGGCCAGAAAAGAAAGTGTACTGTGTGTCCATCGGGTGGCAGAGACGCCATAATAGGACCAAATGCCTCAAGGAAATCTGAAAACCACCTTTGTCCCGTTGGTATATCCCTGGGTGGGTGCCTATCAAGGGCCCCGGAGACCACATCGTTAAAATCGCCCCGCACCAGAAGGCGCCCCTCTGGAAGAGAAAGGAGTAACTTGCCCATGTCCTGATATGATTGGGTTTGGAGACCAGGTGGGATACGAGTCGTAACTAGATTTATCCTGCGACCCTCCCATCTACCCGAGATGGGCGCAAAGCGCCCTAGTGGGTCAGAGTCCGTGTGATCAATGACTAGGGGAAAGTTGCGACGGAGCAGGATTCCCACCCCTCGGGATCCGGAGGTGAAGCCGGCATGCACCGCCAAAGAGTAACCCCACCGGTTGAGCGTGTGGCATGTGTTGGCCAGCAGATGCGTCTCCTGCAGGAGTACCACATCAGAAAGGTGCCTCTTAACAAATTGCAACACAATGGTCCCTTGAAGCTTGTCCCCCAACCCGTTGACGTTCCAGCTCATAATCTTACGGCTCCTATCCCACTTCATAGCAATGTACACTTCCTACTGAAACACCCTCCCAATAATTTCCGACATCTTGCACACGTGTTTCCATACATTTCTGATGTGACGCCCTGTGTGAGCTGGTACAAATTTCAACAGTATCGTTACATTCCTGGTGTGACCTTACCAAACTTTTCCCTCTGTCCCCAACCGTCCCCCACCCCCACCCCCAACACCCCCCATCCCCACCCCCCTTCCTGCTCCGTAGGCTTTGAACTACCCACATCCCCAATTAGCAGAGTGCCTTTCGCCCGATACTCACCCGGGAAGAGGAAGAAAGAACAACTCTAGACACCCTGTCTTCCCTTCCTTGTGGACCTTCCGCCCGCAGCCTGCGCCCCCTCCCACCAAACAGATAACAATATACCAGCAAATCCTGCATTTCGTCACAGGTGGAATTTGTCCATTGTTGGTCTGTAGCCCACCCCTGTTGTCATTATAACAGCTCTTATTGGGACTGTCCGGGCCACTGAATGAAGAAGTAGAAGGGGGAAGGGAGGACCTCCAACAATGTCTACTTAAATGGAACTAACTCCCCTCCAATGCTGTGGCACATATCCCCCCCCCAGTAGATGACCCAGTGGGTGGATCACGGCCCCCCTCGACAGCTGCACCTATTGCAATACATTTCGTTTTACCACGGTCCAGTCTTGAAGGCCCCTCAGTCTCCGTGACCAGCCGCTGCACGTAGGGTGTCCCATCTGGGGCTTGCAGACCGGGACCTCCAGGAGCGCTGACTCTGGCCGTCCATTTCTGACCTCTCAGCCGTTGACTTCGGAGACGCGGCCTGGGTGTCTCTCCAGTTCTGACCACCAGCTCCGTCACTAGCTCTCGATGACTTCCTGTCAATCCATTCCTACATCTCTGATGGCGAAGTAAAAAATAAAGACTTGCCCCCAGCTTGGACCTTGAGCATGGCAGGAAAAAACATCATGTACTTCATGCCTCTGTCTCTCAGCGCCGCCTTTACACCCACAAAGGATCACCTCTCTCGTTGGACCTGAGGAGTGAAGTCCGGGAAAAAACGAATTGTGACATTCTCATAATGTAGATCCCCGGCCTGTCTGGCTGTCTGTAATATGGCGTCTCTATCCCTGTAGTTATGGATTTTTGTGATTATTGTCCTTGGCGGTGCCCCTGGTTTCGGCTTTGGGATGGGCGCCCGTTGTGCTCGCTCGACAGTGAAAACTTTGGACAGACGTTTGGGCTTCAGATGATTGAGGATCAAGTCCTCAACAAAGAGTTTGATGCTGGGCCCCTCCAGGGCCTCCGGCAAGCCAACCAAGCGAATATTGCTCCTCTGCGCCCTTCCTTCCTGGTCCTCCAGCCGGAGGGCCATTTGACGATGCTGAGGCACTAGATCGTTTACTCGCTATTCCAGTGTCTTGGTCGATGTCTGCAGTTCCGCGATACCTGCCTCATTGGCTTTGGTCCTCTCTGATGTTTTGGTAAGGTCCGTGCGAAGGAGGTTGACCTTTATGGACACTTTGTCAATTTTCGTTTCCAGGTTGGCGCCTAGTGACTGGATGGCAGCCATGATGTTAGCCAACGTTATTTTTTTCTGGCTTGACTGATCCCCTGCTGGTCCCTCCGCCTGCGGCGTACCCTTCTGCACCGTGTACTTATCAAGTTTGTTAGTCTGGGTGGCCGTACCTTGTTTGGGCCTCATGACGGCAAGTTCTCGGTCCAATAACACGGCCAGCAATGCTGTCAGTCCCGTCCGGGGCCTAAACTCAGTTCCCTCGGGGGTGTCTGGGGCATTAGCACGGGCTCGCCACCTTTCCGCAACACAGATCTCTGAAATGGGCTCGCGAGGCCCCCCGTGCCAGCTGTATGGGCTCCCGGCCTGTTAGCGTCCCCTCTTCGCGTTGGCCTCAGCGGCCCTCAACCGCAGCCACCAGGTGCCGCAGCGGCAGAGACATGTGCGCCGCTCACCTCAGTGATCCTCGGCAAAGCAGTGGCCCAGTGTGGTTCCCCACCTACAGTGCTCACCTCACAGCTGTAGGCCCTCCCCGAAGAAGCTTAGTCGGTCTTCAGGACTGCCTGGTCGTCCCCGGACGGATCCTGCCGCTGCCAGCCAGGCCTCGCGTATCCCCACCGCTGACAGGGCCGGGCCCCAACGTCAATCGGGCCCTGAGGAGGGTATTGTGTGGTGCTCTCGATCACACTCTGTTTCGCCGTCCTCCGTTGTGCTTCAGAGCTGATAAGTGGCCGGGCCTCGAGGTCTCCTTCCGATCGCGCCTTCTCTGGGCCTCAGCTAGCTCCCACGCCGGGCCCCTGCGCCCACTCTCAGTGATGCAGGGAGAGTGGTTCTGTCCCACAGGCACCGTGCCGTAGGTATCGTGCCGCCTGATGTCTGTAGCGACCCCCTTAGAAGCCCAGCTGGGCTCCGTACCGCCCCGACTAGGCTGCAAGGCCGGGGGCTCGCCTGGTTAGAGAGGCCTTCTGCGCCGCACCCACGCTCCGAGCCGGCTCTCCGTTTCGAGAGGTCGGGCCGCCACGCAGCGACGGAGAAAGGTAGCGGGGACGGAGTCGGACCACTAGATTCACCTTCCGAAGGTCTACGCAGGGCTGTAGCTGGAGTGCAGGAATTGCCAGATTTAGGACGGATTTAGGAGGGTTGAAGGCTCGGTAGCACGGAGCTCTTGGGTTAGGCGGCCATCTTAGCCGGCGCCTAGCCACGCCCCGAAAGTGATTATTTTTACTGATAGCCAATATGACTATGGAGTTGTGCATGATTTTGGTCAACTCTGGATGCAAAGAGAGTTTCTGACTTTATCAGGTACTCCAATTAAAAATGGAAATGTTGTGAAAGATTTACTAAAAGCATTTCAATTACCAGAAACAGTAGCTGCGGTCAAGTGTGCTGCACATCAAAAACAAAAGAGGGAGTATCCCCAAGACAAAGTGCCCCAGCGATCCATAGAAGTGGAGAGAGAAACACAACAGAGAGAATTCCTTCTTTGTTCAAGAAACCCCCCACTCACCACCCCGGTCGGTGACATGCCTCACCATCGGGGTCATGCACTGTTTTCAATATTCTGAAAAAGTCTTCTCAAGTTTTGTTATCTGAATATTTAATATTAGAAAACATGTATTTTAAATGCTTTTCTTTATACTTGATTCGATTTTTTATTATTTTAAAATGTGATCCTTGTCCAAAACAAACTTCTATTTACCCTTTGGAATATAGAAAAATATTGAATTAGGTTTCTTTTTTATAAAGAAATTGTCTATTTTGTCATTTATTTAGAAAATATGACCAGTCCGATAACATGATATGCTTCTATCTGTTCATGCCACATAACATTTATGTGTTCAATAGAATAAAAGAACCCCTGTGAATTATTTTCAAAGAAATATATATTATTTACATAATATTTTACGTAATACAATTGATTATTTCCGAGTTGGAGTTTCATTATTTAGTTACTTTCCCCGGTAGGTGGCACTATTCTCTAGGATGCTCCACTGTGATGAGAGTTGTGTTGCCAACTGTGAGGGTGTCATAGTATTGTTCATAAAATGGTAGACAGCATATGTTTTGGTAAATTATTGATTATCTATAATTTAAAATTAAAGTAATACATGATTTTCACATTTTGTTACTTGTATGATATGCCTAAAATGTGTTTATATTATTAATAACTTTGAAAGTTCTTTAGGCTTCTTGTTTGGTACAACTAGCCATCATCTTGGTTGTGGACTAGTCTAGTTATTTTATGTCACAATAGTTGGAAAAATATTTGATTCTTTTTAAATAAATTATTTAAAAGCTGAGTATTCTGATTGTCATACATGTCAGAAATCATAAACAATGTTTACAGTAAATAATATGTGCATGCTAAAGACATGCATGGACAAAATACATTTAATAGAAACCTATGTATATGCATGGTAAAGGCATTCATGGTGTTGTAATATCTTACAACCATGTAGAAAGGAGGACCTCAAAATTCAGCATGCCTTGAGAACCCATTTCCAATTTTTTCAATTTATTTTATTATGTTTTGGCTCTCACAGAGGGCCACATAAAAATTCACGATGATAAAAGGAAAAGACAAATACATATCAAAGAAATGACATTCAAAAACACATTTGAATACAAAATAACATACAATGACAAATCTACCACAGGAAGCAATGTCAAACATCTCCAGAAACATAATAATAAATAGCTAAAAAACCTTTGAAAAAGTTAAAAATATAGAAACAAAACATTTCATTAGGAGGCCAATAAAGTGCTTGGAGAAAGCTGTTCAGAGTAGAAATGCCCAGACGAAGACAAATAGGTTTTAACCATTTGAGACGTAATATGCGAAGCGCAGGGCAGATCAACAAAACATGCATGCGATCCTGGGTGCTCAGGTTACATAAATTGCACATAGGGGAAGAACCGTACCATTTGGATAAAAGTAGATTTAAAGGTAATAGATCATAACGTAAAAGAAACCATAATCTATGAATACCATGCGGCAAGTTCCATGTAACATATGGTTGGGCCAATTTAATTGAGTAAGAATTAAGGAGAAGGTCTACTTCCCTTTTTTCATAAATTATATTCTTATCTGCCTGAAAACACAGTTCCCACGAGGCCTGTTTTAATAGGAGTTTTAACTGTAAGGGAGAGTGCAAAAACAAAGTGTTTTCATCTAACTTTAGAAGAGTTACGGCTTTTCTAAAATTCCTTACAATTTGTGAAAACTCCTTAAAATTACCCAGTAATTCAGTTTTAAGGAGAGCTCTCATCGTCCCCAGTTCAGCTCTAGCCAGGCAAGCCACCCATCTTACCAGGGCGCATAATCCCTGTACCCAGCTGCTCCTGAGACTGAAATCGAGCCTGCAAGCGGCCAAAGGACACGCAGTATTCAGAGAAGATAGGGATCTTAAGAGTTTCCCCTCAATCTTATGGCAGAAGTCCCAATATTTCATCTCAATAAGTTCGATACCATATAGTATCGTAGCGGGAATTTTGGACCTATATACCTCCAATAAACACAAAAAGTGCCTTTTCCCAGTGGCCTGGTACAGAGAATTTAAACCTTTGCCATGTGCGAGGGCTTTGCGCGAACTATGCTCAATATGAGGCCTCTTGCTCAAGTTAGCCGCAATAATTTTCCCCAAAAAAGTATAAGATTTAACCACCTCCAGTTTTTGACCGCCGATATACCAACCAAAATTTTCAGATCGGCACTTCTTTTTCCCTGCTATGCACATAATTTTGCTTTTGGAGATGTTAATCTTCATGCAGTGAGCAACAGAAAAATCATGAAGAGCTTGTAGCCGATTTGCAAGGCCTTTGGGAGTCAGATCTAAAATAAGGACGTCATCGGCGTACATCAAGCAAGATATTGGGGTCCCCCCAATCACAGGAGCAATACCTTCACTGACAGACAGGGCAACAGGCAAGTCAACAGTATACAAGGAGAACAAAAGGGGAGCCAATAGGCAGCCTTGTTTTAGGCCATTCAGAGAAGGAATTTGATGGGAGAGCCCCCTTTCGCCCCCTTGCAAGACATTGCACCAAGTCTCTGTATGGAGTGTACGAACAAGCTCCAATAGATAGGATGGAACACCGAGTGCTGCCAATTTTCTCCACAGCGTTCTACGGTCCACTTTATCGAACGCTGTGGAGAAATCAATAAAAGCCGCATAGACAACCCCCCCTCTCACCTGCACATATTTATCAGTTACCACCTGGAGAGTGGTGAGGTTGTCTAGAGTACCGTGCCCCCTACGGAAGCCAGTTTGTTCAAGAGGCAAGATATTGTTCTCTTCGACCCAATCGGAAAGAAAACTTAAAAGACATTTCGCAAAAACCTTTCCGATAGAGTCGAGGAGGGCGATCAAACGATAATTACTGGGGCTGTCCCTTGTTCCCTTCTTAAAAATAGGGACCAAAATACTTCCCCTCCAGGAGGCAGGTACCGTATTTGACAAGAAACAGGCTTTAAACAATGGGTACAGGATTTTACTCCACATTAGGGGATCCTGCTTCAAGACTGTCATAGGGAGTTCATCGGGACCCATTGCACCAGAGGTGCGCATGTTCCTTATGGCTATTTCAATTGATTCCTCTGTGGGATAATTAATAAGTCCTTCAGGTGTTGCAGCTAGAACAATATCTTCACCTGGAATGCCATTCCCTGCGTAGAGGTCCCGAATATAAGTGATCCAAACCTCTTCAGCTATAGGGATGGGGCAAGGACTTATTCTAGTACCGCATCCCTTTCCATTTTTTGCCCAAAATTCTCTACTCCTACCATGGACAACTGATTCCCTCAAGTTAATCCAAACTGTATCTTCATTCTCCTTTTTTATTTTCGCCTTTAATCTGCATCTCTTTCTTTTTAACATAGAGATTTCTTTTCCTCGTTCCATGACTCTATCTAAATATTGCTCACGGACTAATTTATTTATTTCTTTGTTCAGGATGCGTAGTGTACTAGGCACAACTACCCCTTTTCTAGGGCGGGTAGCCTTTTTTACATCTAAAATGATGTTTCGCATAAGATTTTCAAATTTAACTATTTCTAAACCACGCCACTCATTTAATTCTAATAGAGTCTTACATAATTTATCATGGACCCCATTAAAGGCAGAGGGATTCCAAAAGCATCTTCCCGTAGAAGCGTGAAAAGCCACATCACTGCCGTTAAGGGCCCATGGCACAGTGGGCAGAGGGTTTAAAGAAATAGTTATGAGCATTATACAATGATCGCTCAAAGTTGTTGGGATTATCTTAAAATCCTGAATCCAGGGAAACAAACCATAATCCGATATTGCATAATCAAGAATGGAGAACCAGAAGGGTGACTTATGTGTAAATTTTGCAGGCACATCAGACGGGAGTCTCCCATTTAATATAAGACCCTCGACTGCCGCTAGTTCTTCTAGCAGAATCTTCCCTCTTTTATTAGTCACTATTTTATCTGGGAAGAGGGATTGGGGTATAAAATGCGCCTCTTCTTTGGGGTTGTTTCTGAAAAGCTTCAGACTAGTATTGGAAATTTTACAGTTCAGATCTCCTACTAGGATAACTTCCGGAGGGGATGGTACCTTTTTAATTTGGCCAATATAATGAAATACCTGCTTCAATATAGGATTAAAACGCTCTTCTGGAGGGATATACACATTAATAATTACAACGGAAGACTTTTTGAAATTACTAGATAAGTTTGCTATTGTTATAGCTTGGAAAAGATTACTTGGGTCAGTATAATGAGAAAAACTCCACTGCAAGTTATTTGATAATAGACAAGCAATTCCCCCCCTAGCGTGACCTTTCTTGGATGGGGCAGCTGGCACTTCCAGAACATAGAAATACTTTAACACAGCCAGCAAATTAGTACACCAAGTTTCCTGGATGCAGATCACATTTGCTCCCAGAGAAAATAGAAGGTCAAATTTCTCTGGGCTACTATGAATCCCTGCCGCATTCCAAGAAATAATTTTCAATGGGGTGTTAAAGATGGTGAAACAATTTGGGGTTATCTGTGGTCTTAGTAGATAAAGCACTGTGCAGCCAATTCCACCGATTATTATCCTCCATTAAGGAGGAGTTCTGAAGCAGTGGAAGTGGCTTTACCTGGGAGACCGAACGTTTCCCTTTAGAGACCCAGATCTTCAGGTCTCTAAGTGGAGAGGCTGTCCCATTTTGTTTATCACCCTTTAGTGTCATCCCATGGGAAGGGTGAGTATTACCAAGACTAAAAATAGGGAGAACATCAATACAGGTACGTTGGAAATTCTCAGCTTGCTGCAATATCAAATTTACAATAATTGTGGAGTAAAATTTAACCCTTATACATGAGACCCTGTCTCCACCAAACAAAGAAACTAGTTCAATGTCCCTAGATTGAATAGGGTGAAGACTTTCCATCTCGCTAAAACGCTTAAGTAGCCATGTCCTGTTTAAGGGTAAGTCTGCATCAAATAAAGGTAAAAAGTCTAGCACACGAGTGTCCACATAGGCCTTTGAGTTTTTTGGTTGGAGAGAGGTAGGGGGGCGATCTCCAACCTCTAGTGCAAAAGAAAAAGGAGAGGCCAAAGGGTTAAGGAGCCCGAGTTGGTGTGAGTTAGAGGCTCTTATCGGTACCGATGCAGTAATATTAGGGACCGGACCCTCCTTTTGTGGTACATCTTCCCCAGTCGTTGGTGGGCAAAGTTCACTGTCCACCTTTAAAGACATAGAAGTTGGATCTAAGTCTATTTCTTCATTCTCAGACAAGACTATAGAGTTTTGGAAGATTATCCGTCGTTGTCTTTTCTTCCTGTATTTTCGGATCGGTTTCCTTTTATTCCCTTTATTATTTCTATGTTTACCGTTTTTTACCTTTACTTCTTGTTTATCTTCAGATTGTTCTTTTTTATTTTCCGACAAGAAAATTGGAAATAAATCTTGAACCACTTTGGAGCCAGCTATAGATTTGTTTTCTTCCTCAATCTCGAGAACAGAGTTCATTACACAATTGGGCACTGCGGTTAAAGGCAAGACTGTAGTATGCATTTCATGATCTATTGCTGCAGCTTCTATACCAGAATTCACTATAGGCTCGTTTATTTTCCCCTTAGGAGAGCTAGCTTCGGCCTTAGGGGAAGGAACACTCCTCGTTTCTGGTGTTTTTTGTAGCAATGTCTTTAGTATTTGAGTAACTGAGTCCAGGATGCAATCCGAGCTGCCTACAAATTTCCCCAGGAGAAATAATATGGAGGCTAATAATTGTTCCAAAGCAATCAAAGATTCCGATATAGGTTTATTACAAGCTTCAGCTGTAGGACAAATACCAGATAGATTTAGACCCGGACTCCTGGAAGCTTTTAACAGATCAGACATGTCCTGTCCATTTAACGAGGGAGTACTACTATATAACATTAGCCCAGATGGAGTAGCACCCCCAGATGGCTTATTGGGTTCTAAAGCCACCAAACTAGCTGCATCTACATAGCGACCGCACAGTTCAAGATCAATAGATAATGATGAGGATTCCCCACCTAACCTGCCATTCACAGAAGGAGCTTGAGGCATAAGTGGTTGATTCTCTAATTTTCCTTCTGTTGCAAGAATGCCAAGCTTACTCTCCCCCTCTCCTTCAAGATGAACAAGACAGGAATTCACCACCGCTGCTGTTTGCGGTGGCACGGTCAGCAAGGATGGTGACATAGAGTTAGTAATAACTTGAGTAGGATCCTCCCGAGCCGCAGAGAGGAGAGCTTCCTTTTCAGCAGTATTAGACTTCTTATCCACAGGTTTATCCCATAACTCAAAGAGTTGGCATTGACCCTTCAGCGGAGGATTATTTACGGATTTATTTCGCGTGGGGTTGGTAACTGTTTTAGCACCAGATCTTCCTCCCACTAATCTTCCTGAGCAAAGTTTTTTTGACATCTTTTGCAGACTCTTCCCACAGTTCGTTGTTTTTCAAATAGTTTACCTCCAGAAGAGGAGTTCACAGAGTAATACAATGTCCGTAAAAAAAATAAAATAAAGCTCTGGAGATGCAGCAATAACTCACCAGTGAAAGATAGAAAGGGAGCGACTTATTAACGTCGCAAAGTGTTACTTCCTCTAGCAGCCAGAAGTATATAGTATGAATAGCGACAAAAACAACGAAAATGAAAATAACCGGGCCCAGCCCAGCCTACCTCAGCCACTGAGGGCCACAGAGGGCCCGCCCTTTGCCAGGGCTTCGCCCGGCGTCCCGCTCGCGTCCAGCGAGACGGGGGTGTCGCCGTATTTCTGCGCCTCCTGGCGCGAAACTGACACGGCCGGTGCCGCTAGGGATGCTGGGGATCGTAGTTTTCCTGCCCCTGCGCCGCGCTCCACTCGATGGTTCTGCCTCTGCAGATGAAGGTTCAGAGAGCGGGAGGCGGGCGGGCAAAAACGCTGTTTTGCTGGTCCCTGCAGCAGCGTTTAGCACAAAGCACAATCCGGGCAAGTATTCACATTAACACCCCCTCGACCGGGGTGTCGCCGTATTTCTGCGCCTCCTGGCGCGAAACTGACGCGGCCGGTGCCGCTAGGTATGCTGGGGATCGTAGTTTTCCTGCCCCTGCGCCGCGCTCCACTCGATGGTTCTGCCTCTGCAGATGAAGGTTCAGAGAGCGGGAGGCGGGCGGGCAAAAACGCTGTTTTGCTGGTCCCTGCAGCAGCGTTTAGCACAAAGCACAATCCGAGCAAGTATTCACATTAACACCCCCTCGACCGGGGTGTCGCCGTATTTCTGCGCCTCCTGGCGCGAAACTGACGTGGCCGGTGCCGCTAGGGATGCTGGGGATCGTAGTTTTCCTGCCCCTGCGCCGCGCTCCACTCGATGGTTCTGCCTCTGCAGATGAAGGTTCAGAGAGCGGGAGGCGGGCGGGCAAAAACGCTGTTTTGCTGGTCCCTGCAGCAGCGTTTAGCACAAAGCACAATCCGGGCAAGTATTCACATTAACACCCCCTCGACCGGGGTGTCGCCGTATTTCTGCGCCTCCTGGCGCGAAACTGACGTGGCCGGTGCCGCTAGGGATGCTGGGGATCGTAGTTTTCCTGCCCCTGCGCCGCGCTCCACTCGATGGTTCTGCCTCTGCAGATGAAGGTTCAGAGAGCGGGAGGCGGGCGGGCAAAAACGCTGTTTTGCTGGTCCCTGCAGCAGCGTTTAGCACAAAGCACAATCCGGGCAAGTATTCACATTAACACCCCCTCGACCGGGGTGTCGCCGTATTTCTGCGCCTAGTGGTGCCAAACTGACGCGGCCGGTGCCGCTAGGGATGCTGGGGATCATAGTTTTCCTGCCCCTGCGCCGCGCTCCACTCGATGGTTCTGCCTCTGCAGATGAAGGTTCAGAGAGCGGGAGGCGGGCGGGCAAAAATGCTGTTTTGCTGGTCCCTGCAGCAGCGTTTAGCACAAAGCACAATCCGGGCAAGTATTCACATTAACACCCATTTCCAGATTTAAGTTCAATTTTACAATGTGACTATGAACTATGAACCCCATTGGCTAGCACTCAGGGTGGCTTGGTGTATGGTTGCACTGTTGTGGTGATCATTGAACTTTGCCCTTGGTTGGATTTCAACGCTAGAGTTATAGGGTGTAAGCACTCCAATGCTGGTCAGCATAACAGCATTAGCCAAGAATGAATCCTTGCAGTGATTGATAAAAGTGATTTCACCCAGGTATCCAGGTGATATGCAGTGGGTGTTAGAGGCAGGGATCCTGGGACACTCATTGTCACCAGGCTTAGACACGAGAATCCTGGGAGTAAATGTTGACTACTGTTTCTTTTTGAGGGTTCCACCATGGATTAAAAATGTTTCAGAAATTCACAGCAAGTGGTGATCTTCTTTTAGGTGAATGAATAAAACAAACATACCATGAGCAAATACACACAACACAACTTCACACATTGTCACTAAACTATGTTGCTAAACTCACCTGGACAGACCACCCCATCATCCACTTTGTCATCATCAGAACCCCGGGCACCACTCCAGAATGACCCAGCACCCCCCACCATTGCTGGAGCAAAGTGTCAGAGAGCCAGTGGACTGAGGCACTAAACTCTTCCCACCCTGACACTTTCCCCAGCCTAGAACGACCTAGAACTTCACTGCTTGGATAACTGACTGTGCCGAAAGAATCAACGCATCAAGCCAGCAAATGCAAAAGATCCACTAAACAGGCCAGGTGGTACACCATGGAGTTGGGAACTGTGAAAAGCAACCGCAAACAACTAGAAAGAAAAGGGTGCACAAGCAAGGAATCTGCAGTCAGAGACACCTTCAAGACAGCCCTAAACCACTACCACCAGCTCCTGGAGAAGATGAAAAAAAAATTCAGGTGGACCTCATCGTAGCGAGCTCAAACCACAGCAAAGAACTCTTCATCATCGTCAGAGAGTTCTACAACTCCTCATCCATAGAAAACAACATCACACCGTCCCAGGAACTTTGCGACACCCAGGCAGACTTCTTCAATAACAAGGTTGCCACCATCTAAAAGAACTTTACACCCCGGCACACCTCCTCTGACCTCTTTGGCTACCTAGCTCCCACAGAAGCATGCCCGAGACCAGCTTACCACACAGAACACCACAACAATCATGAACTCAGTTCACTCGGGAGCCAACACATTTTCATCCTCGGGTGCAAGAAGATAATCAGTGAGCTCACCCTCTTCAATGCCTCCATCCCTTCATCTAAGAAAGGAAACACACAGCAGTCAAATCCCTTTGCAAGAAACCATCCACTGACCCAAGCAAACTCAAAAACTACAGTCCCATCTCTCTGCTTCCCTTTCCCAACAAAGTCCTCAAAAAAAGCCATCAACAACTAACTCACCGACTACAGCACTGAACCTACCCGAATCACTGCCACCGAAGACATCAGAATCCTTCTCGGCTACGAAGAAACAGAGGCCCTGATCCTCTTGAGCTCTTGGCAGCATTCATTAGCATATTCCACCACACCCTGATCAAGTGTACATCACATCGGAATCCACACTCAAGAAGAATCCAGATAGTCAGTCTACCATCTCTTTAAAAAAATCTGTTTATTAACCTTTCATGATACAGTTACAGAGCAAATGCAGGCATGATGAGAGGACAAGGGTATTAAGATCTAACTGATCGTTAGTTCATGAGACTTGTGGAGACATACTTTATGACTTGTCTGGTGCTCGTTTCCCAGCAGATCTAGAATGTTGTGATGTTTAAGGATCAGCACAAGGCAATTAGGTGCCCTCCAAAGTACATGATCAGTATGTATTCTCATTGAACACCACATTCCATGGCAATAAAATTAAACATATGAAAATTTTAGAGCATAGATGAGCATCATGGATAAGGAGATATATGGATATAAAGGCGCCAGCCACCCCCGGGCTCCACCCTCCGTATACCACAAAAGCAACATGCAAATGCATTGAAGTATTAAAAACAGAGTGGACTTGGTGTGGGAGCAACTTAAATCATTAGACAACAGATGCATAGTTGTTGAATCAAATAATTTCATCAGACTTCTGTGGCATGATATCTGTCATGATCATTGAGTTGCTGTCCGGTGGGCATACCATTGAGGACTCCTCATCCCCAGATGATCAGGCGGACACTGTTTCTCGGTCCATACTGATGTCGAGATCAGTTACCCTTGCGGCTTCCTAAACTGCCTGCCTGCTTTCCGTAAGGATCTGCTCCAGATTAGGCACTACCTTCAGATTGGGATGGTGGTGTTTCTTGCATCGTCGGCATCATCCAAATGCATTCCCCGTAGGTGTTCACAATCTACCCTCATCGCAGGGTCTCGGGCCAATGAATAGCCCACCCTGTAGGCTTAACCCAGTCCTATGCATCCTGGGGTCTGTCAAAAAATCTGGTTTTATCTGCAGACACCACACATAGCCTCACTGGGAAGAGCAAGGAGTACCTTCAATGTTATGTTCAGATTTGCCATTTTACTGCTTAAAAGGAGCTGCATTGATGCTGTACCCCTAAGGTGTAGTGTGGGAAGTACATTACATGCACGTTGTCTAGTCTAATATCACATAGCTTCCTGGCCTCTCGCAATATGGTTTCTCTATCATTGTAGTGTAATACTTTGAAGATGAACGGTCAAGGACTGGAGCCTGGGGCAGGGTGTCTCGAGGGAATGCAGTGCGCCCACTCAATTGTTAATTAAAACAACAGGGTGGCTTGAGGCAGCAAATCCTTGAGCCATCGCTTAGTAAATGCAACTGCATCTTGGCCTGGCGCCCCCTCCGAGAGCCCAATCCTGATGTCATATTCCTGTAATCGCTTTTCTGGTAATTTAGTGGAGGGTTGGACCACTGAGAGAGTCTGTTCCATGGTTGTTACTCGTTCAGCTAGTTTTCTGTGATCTGCGTAGAGTACTGTGAGAATGCCACCACATTATCTATTTTGGACTTCAGGAATACATGTGAGCACGGAAGCTTGTTTCCTTCCCAGTGAAAGAATTGGCTTGGTAGTTTGGTTTGCCCTGTTCCCATGATGCACTGGGACAGGGACAGACTAATTTGCATGTAGCCAGGTTCTGAGCTGGGATGGTGCAGTGAGCTAAAAAACGGTGATGGATCAAGCCCTGATCTGTTGACTGGGTAGGAGTATTCTGCTTAATTCAGAAACTCTGTCCATCACCACCCCCTTTTCTGAATCGTAATGTTCTTATGGTGACACACCATTGCACTGTGACTAAGCTTAGTGCAGGCAGGTCCATGAAGCTCGCGGGCCGTAGCAACCAAAAGAGCACAGTGCCCAAAAGAGTGTAGGTTATAGGGGTGGGGAAAGGCAAAGCACTGCCATTGCAGAGCCAGCAGGGAGTTAGAGGTTCACTAGTAGCATCAGTCAGATGTGAACATCGCTCCTCTAGGGCAATGCAGAGCGCCAGTCTTGGACCTGTGTTCATTGTTATGTCCAGCAGTACATGGAGCTATGGTGGTGCAGGCTGTGGAGCCTCTATTCAATGTACTAAAGTGTGAAGAGCAGGGGAGATGGTCCCTCTTAGGATCTGAGAGTCACAGGCTTTATCTCAATTCATGTATTTGCAGCAGCTGCACCCATGACACCAAGAGTGCGCTCAGCAATCCCCGTGGCTCAGTAGTGCCCCAGGGGAGAGGCACCGCATGCAGCTGAATGTGGCACATTCAACATGATGCAGCTCGCACACCTATGTAAGCCTGGTGGGAAAGGCATGCAGGTGCCAGCTCACCCCGTCCCTTTCCGAGGTGGCTGGGCCTCTGCTGGAGTTCCGAAGTATCCGCAGCTGGCCCGCCCCTCTCCTCTGGCGGCAGTCACAGCCCTCGCATGCCTGCAGCTCCAGCTTTGCCATTTACGATTCTCGTCCCCACCTCTCATCAGCACCACTTGCTGCCACCCCTTAGGCTGTGGCAGCAGTAGGCGGGCTGAACCACCTCCGGCACTACGAGGGCCCCTCCGCAGACCAGGCTTCTCCATTCAATGGCCCTCATCGGCTCCAAGCCACAACAACGAGCAAGACAGGCTTCTCAGGTCTACGCAGTCAGCTCCTCCATGTTGCCCGTAGCCACCACTCAGTCTGTGGTGACAGCAAGCAGGACATCACACCTCCAGCATTTCGGAGGTTTCGTAGTGGCTTCAGGCTCCTCTGCACCCCGGTCACCAGTTGTATCAGTCAGCCATGAGGTTCTGACCGATCTACCCTGGGTGTGCCTTGCTATTGCCTTTCCTCGCCATACTGCCTCCAACAGGCCCTCAGGTCACATCAGTCGCGGTTATGTTGATCCAGTCCACTTCATGACAGGAATGCAGATAGGGGCACCCCAGGGGAGTGACAGAGCAGCTGTGAGAGGTGGATGTCAATCCAGAGTGGGAAGAAAATAGCGGATAATGGGGATGGGTGGCAAGCAGCGTTAAGGTGCATCCGCCATCTTGGCCCTGCAAGCAAAGCCCCTGAGAGTTTGTCTACCATTGTTCACCTCAAAATCTAGAACATCATCTGCTGCATTCCTCAGTGCCCATCCCTCAGCCCACTCTGTTCAACAACTACATTACCCCTTTGCCAACATCATCAGACCCAACAGATTAAACATAATTTCCTATGAAAATAATACTGAGCACATCCTCTCGCTCTCAGACGAACACACCACCATGAGAGCCAACTTCTGAAGGTGTATGATGAGCATTGCCGACTGGATGAAAAACAACTGCATAAAACTCAACATAGACAAAACGGAAGTGCTGATCTTCAGGGACAATGAAAATGTGTTATCAACACCTCCACGCGGAAAGACTCCTGGTGACCCTCTGAACTAGTACCCTCACCCACACTGACAGACTAGGCTCATAATCTTTGCATTATTCTGGACAGCAAACTCACCATTTAAACCTAGATCAACCCAGTCTCTTCCGCCTGCTTCGTCGCTCTTTGCATGTTTGGGAAAATCTTTAACTGGTTCCCGAGACGCACCATCACTCAAGCCCCAGTCACTAGCCGTCTGGACTACGGCAACACACTTTATGCAGGAATCACCTCTCACCTCTTGATAACACTGCAAACTGTACAGAACTCCACGGTCAGACTCATTTTTAACCTCCTCAAATGAACCCACATTGCCCCTCACCTCAAGAAACTCCACTGGCTCTGCATACAGAAGAGATGTCAATTCAAGATTCTGATCCACACCTACGAAGCCCTGCACATCCAAGGACGAGCCAATAGAAACCTATAGGAGCCGCTCGAGGAAGCAGTTGTTGCGTGGGGGCCTGGAACACTGTGTGGGCAGCAGCAGGGGGTCACTCTGTCCTCACCTTCCACCGGACCAAGGTGAACCGCGCCAGCAGCCAAGGGGAGGACTCCACGTACCAGGAGCCTCCGGGAACACCACACCTGTGGGCGAGCTGATGGCCCCGCCTCCCGCCTCCAGCCTCCTCTTAGCTTCTCACGGCCCCCGCTTCGCGGGAGCCGCTCGTGGAAGCAGTTGTTGCGTGGGGGCCTGGAACACTGTGTGGGCAGCAGCAGGGGGTCACTCTGTCCTCACCTTCCACAGGACCAAGGTGAACCGCGCCAGCAGCCCAGGGGAGGACTCCACAGACCAGGAGCCTCCGGGAACACCACACCTGTGGGCAAGCTGACGGCCCCGCCTCCAGCCTCCTCTAGCTTCTCACGGCCCCCGCTTCGTGGGAGCCGCTCGAGGAACCAGTTGTTGCTTGGGGGCCTGGAACACTGTCTGGGCAGCAGCAGTGGGTCACTCTGTCCTCACCTTCCACCGGACCAAGGTGAACCAAGCCAGCAGCCCAGGGGAGGACTCCACAGACCAGGAGCCTCCGGGAACACCACACCTGTGGGCGAGCTGATGGCCCCGCCTCCCGCCTCCTCTTAGCTTCTCGCGGCCCCCACTTCGCGGGAGCCACTCGAGGAAGCAGTTGTTGCATGGGGGCCTGGAACACTGTGTGGGCAGCAGCAGGGGGTCACTCTGTCCTCACCTTCCACCGGACCAAGGTGAACCGCGCCAGCAGCCCAGGGGAGGACTCCACAGATTAGGAGCCTCCGGGAACACCACACCTGTGGGTGAGCTGACGGCCCCGCTCCCACCTCCAGCCTCCTCTTAGCTTCTCGAGGCCCGCATTGCCCTGCCCCCATCCTCTATACAAAAAGTTATAGTCCCCACTATGCGGGACGCGGGCGGGCACCAGGCGAAGCCCGGGACAAGGGCGGGACAGTCTGTGACAGTCCGGGACAGACAAGGGCAGGGCTGGACAACCCCCCATTCATTTGGACTAGCGGACCTCCGGTAATTGTGATTAAGGTATTGCAGGGTTGTTGGTTGGGTCCCTGGTTCGCTGTGGTTGCCCATTAAAGTGATAGAAAGAGGAGGGCTTTAATTTATCATATATAAGGCCTTAGGTTGTATTGTAAAATGGGCAAAAGAAAGATAGCGGATGGGGGCCACGACTCTACAAACCCAAAAAAAGGGAAAAAGGCTAAAAAATCAAAAGCACAACATGCTGCATTCAACTGTGTTCTCTCAAGTATTGAACTGATTGTAGAAGAATGTGAGGAGATACTGAAGGGAGCTCCGAGTGCAGAAGAACTAGGTAGTTTAGATACCACATTAAAGGGCACCACCCAGAAGAAGAATAAAGTAATTCCGAATATATTTTTAAAGAAACCGCATTTTACTAGCCCCGCTGTTGCGATTCATCCTCCCCTTAACTTCCCCCACGCCCAAGGTCACACAAACAGTACAGGGATGCAACTTGTCCAGCAATGGAGAGGTCCCGCCTGGAATAACAGAGCTTCTTGACCCGGGTGGGGAAAAGTTTGTGGCTGTAGACGGGATTGTTTGCACTAATAGATATGCCTTGCTGGAAGGGGAGTCTACAGAGCTGTGTGAGGTATTGCAACAAGATTCTGGTTCAAGTAAGATAACCCCGGAGAATACCGCAGATTTCCCTAGCTGCCAGAAATTTAAAGGGAGTATTTTAAAGAAAATGGGATCCCTAGGAGCGGATTTAGCACAAATAAAGAAAATGCTGATAGATCTAATCAATCAAGGGTGAAAGCATGTTATAAGTGCCCCTCAGTCATTAGCTATAGCTACAACCTCGAAAACAGCTAATGCACTATTAACATCAGCAACTGACCCCAAAACCACTGGATTGAGGGGCGCACAATGCGCTCAACAAGCAGTGGAGATGCCCAAATTGTCAAAACCTGTCACTAAGCAAGTTAACCGATCAACAGGCCTTATCACAGCGAAAGGGCAGGTCCTCAAAAATACACCTCAAATTGAGGTCAATAGGGCAGTAAGGGGGCGAAATAGTATTCCCAACACCTATGCAGAGGCAGTTAAACAACAGGATATAACAAGCGGAGCAAAGACTGACATGGGGGATAAAAAAACACAGAGAAATACAATGGAGGTAGAAAAACTGTCATCAGGGGGCTAAAAGATCTAATGCCCAGAGCACTTTAGCTTATATACCCAGAAACACTACCATCTACATGACAGGGGTACCGAGGCTTAGCCCAAATGTATATGAGAGTAGGGATTCTATCTGTAACAAAGCTATTCACTGGCTGCGCCATGTGAGAGGGTGCAGGTCAGTTATCAGGGAAGATATGGTTAAAGTTACAAGACTGTCCCTGTCGAGCTCTGTTACAGATTGTATCGAAATTCAATTGGGTAACACAGCACTGACAGAAAACTTAGTGACCCTGGAGTACAGAACTCCCCCCCCCCCCCGGCGTATTCAAATATACAAATTAGACAGTCTCCATTATGGTCAAAATCCAGCTCTTATGTTGACTGACTAGGGAAAGGCATGCAATCTCACAATGTCTCTCATATATATCCAATAGGAAAAACTGGGTATCGGCCTAGGCCCATTGAAAGAGACATTGAGCCAGGGGAGGAGACGCTACCTAAGTAAAGAACTCTCTGGGCTGACAGGACAGAGCAGAGGTCCAGAGTATACCTTACAAAGCATAACAAAAGAGGGTTGTGAGCTCCAAGCTTTTACCAAAGCCATAGTTGAGAACGTAAAAATAATTAATCTGGTCTCTTGGAACATAGCGGGTCTCTTAAAAAACTGGATAGCCCAGAATGGAACCAATTTATTGAGAAATTTGAGATCTGCTTGTTCCAAGAGACATGGAGTTTGATCCCACTTTGTAAAAACGGTTATGCTACTTATTTTTTTCCGGCAACTACTGTAGGGAGAGGCCGCCCATCAGGCGGTCTCCATATATGGATTAGTGTGGCACTAAATTGGACTGTTTTGCTGCATAAGTTACCTACAGATGATATACTACACATTTCCCTTAAAGGTCCACACATCACAACAACCATAGAATTGTTTTGTGTATATGCTAGAGGCACACTGGGTGGCCAATCTTCCCCTACGAAAGCACTACTTGATTCAGCACTAGCAGGTCTTCGCCCAATGTCTAATATTATTGTAGGTGGAGACTTGAATTGCACATATTAACCCTTAGCTGAAGAAGGTTTGGTGGGATCCAGTGCAGAGGATTTAAGACAGTCTATTCCCTTATTAAATCTGGAACCAAGAGCGATACAACTAAACGCTCTAACATTAGAACACAACTTACGTGCTCTAAATGGGAGGACTCTCTCTGACGCAAAGGGGGCAATGACGTATAATAGACTTAGTTGCCCGTCGCGCATCGATTATATCCTACTGGACACCAGATCTTGGGGAATACTAGTGGACATGGAGGTTATACAATCTCAAGATAGCGATCACAACCCACTCTGTATGAAAATTAAAGGGGGGAATGAGGATAGAGCGACAAATGGCCCATTAATGATCGCTAAAGAAATAATCCCGACGCATTGTAATCGCAAGCTAAAATGGAACAGAGTTATGTGCCAAGAGGACAAATTGACTAGTATCAAAGAGTTTGTGCAACTAGAAACCAGAGTTCGGGAGACCTCCACGTCTCTGCAGGCGAATGACCCAAGATTTAATTTAGTTGATTCCTACAAAATCTTAATAGAGAAGATTGGTGCCTTTTTTACCATGGGAGAGACCAGAGGGCCCATAAAGAACAAACTTCACAACAAGGGAACCCCCTGGTACATGGCAGGCTGCAGGGCAAAGAGAAAGGCCATTTCGTCCTCCAATAGGAGCAATCCCCCACATGCATCAACGTGTTTAGGAAGTGCAAACGGTGCGAATCGGTAAATTCGGCCATTTGCACTTCCTAAATACGTTTTTGGGATGCATCAAACACTTTTTCAATATTCGCATTATTTTACATTTCTTAAAAATGCGAATGCATTTAAGGAATCGCATTTGTGCGATTCCTTAAATGCAATGCATCAATTTTTTAAAAAAATGCGAATTTTGAAATTGGAAGTGCAAATTAACACGAGGTTGACCCTCGTGTTAATTTGCGAAAATCTTTCAAAATGCAAAAAAATGCATTTTTTACACTGTCATGTTACAGTCACACATGTCCTTAGGACATGTGTGTTTGAAACATGCACTTTCAAATACATTTCAGGGGTGCAGGGGGGGGGTCCTTGGACCCCCCCTGCACCCTTGGAATGCATCAACAAATTGCGAATTCGTAAATGCCTTCCCATTGACTCCTATGGGCCTTTCGGCCCATAGGAATCAATGGGATTTGCGAAAAAGCGGTTAGGAATTCGGTATTTATTTGCGATTCGGTAAAAATTGCGATTTTTACCGAATCACAAATAAATACCGAAAAAAATGATGCATAGCATTTTGCAATTCTTAATTTGCGATTCGGTAATTTTCGCAAATTAAGAAATGCAAAATGTATGAATGATGCATGTGCCCGAAAGATCCAATAGCAGTGAAGTTAGCCCGCAAGGACTATCAAATTAGTATCAAATTGGCCAAAAAAGAGTGGGAGGAAGAGCATTAGCAGCAACTTAAAAAAGCTGCCGGCTTCAAAGTTTCGACCACTTTCTGGAACTTGGTAAACAAATTTGAGAGAAGGGGTGTAGAGCAAATATCCAACCACAAAACCGAAGACCAGTGGTACACCCATTTTGCAAAAGTATACTGCGACCCAGTAAATTTGAGCCAGCACATAATACCACCAACTACAATTATACCACAGATCCATAGTGATGCTGAATCCTTTCACCTCAGGGAAGTACAAGACGCCATTATAAACTTATCTCCTGGTAAGGCAGCAGGCCCGGATGGGCTTCCTGGTGACTTATTATTATATACACCCAAAGTATTGTCAGACTTCATCACCCTCCTAATGAATTTGATTCTCCAGGGACATTCTGTCCCTGAGTCATGGAAGGGTGCTGGTGTAGTGACCATATACAAGAAAGGTAATAGGGAGGACCCTGCCAACTACAGACCAATTAGTCTAATTGACACTATTCAGAAAGTAGTTGGCAGGGTCATCGTTACTAGAATAGGGTCCTGGATAGAGGAAGGCAGAATACTTACCCATTTTCAGGCAGGTTTTAGACGAAATATAGGAACAATAGACCAGGTCTTCAGGTTGTATGCTATCTATTTGAAGACGGTGTGTGTTGCAAAGGTTAGTCTATATCTGGCCTTCATAGATTTAAAAATGGCATTTGATTTGGTCCTTCGAGACAAACTCTGGAAGGCGCTGCTGGATATGGGGTTCCCGAGTTATCTCTTGGAGTTGATTGTAAGGCTCCACCAGGGAAACTACGCCGGAATTAGGTGGGGGGCCCAGGGACAACTAACTGGGAAGGTGCCGGTACAGAGGTAAGTCCGCCAGGGATGTGCGATGGCCCCGACATTGTTCTCCCTCTTTATCAATGGGGTGGTAGACCATTTGAGGGAGGACTCTGCGGATGCCCCTGCCCTGGCGGGTGAGAAAACACCTACCCTCCTCTTTGTAGACGACACTCTCTTACTGTCCAAAACCCCTTCGGGGCTCCAGAAGCTACTAGACAGATGCAGTGTATTTTGTGACGAGAGGGGGCTCACTGTAAACACAGCCAAAACCAAATTGATGGTATTGTCCGCAGGGAAAAAAGCTAGGAGAATAAATATAACTTTGAATGGGTCCCCACTAGAGGTGGTGGAGGAGTTTGACTACTTGGGTGTCAGGATTAATAACAGAATGAAATGGGACTCCCATGTGGCCAAAATGCTCTGAAATCTCAAAAGAGCTTCTGGAGCAATTCTGAGAAATCAGCGCTTGTCCATCAGCAGACCGGTAGCCCCAGCTCTGGCAGTCTATGATGGCAGGGCCTTGGCCTCTGCTATCTATGGTTCAGAGCTGTGGGGATGTGAAAACACCACAGACCTGGTAAGAGCGGAGAATAATTTTATGAGGGATATGGTTGCCCTTGCGCCCTCTACTCCTCTTAAACCCCTTTTTATAGACATGGGAAAACACTCAATTGCAGACGTAGTGCGCCTCCATCCTTTGCTGTTCTGGGTGCGCCTGCGAAGGATGCCAGAACTGGCAAACTATGCCCTGGTGTTGGATGAGTTGATTATCTTGAAAAGTTCAAATAAGATCCACTGGCTAAACAAAATAAAGCAGTTGGTTTTGAATCTAGGTTTGGGAGAATTTTGGATCTCCCAATCCCCTCCCCATAAGCAAATTATTAAACTTTTTTATTGGGAATGGGTTCAGGCGGAGGAATTCAAAAGCACAAAGTGGGGGCCTCTAACTACAAAAATTTTGGAACACAAACCCACTAAGAAGATCGAACCCTTCCTAGATTTCCTCCAAATCCCAAGAGATAGGTCGCTCTTCGTGAAAATGAGATACGGAGTACTTCCTCTGAATAAATTCATGGAGGGATGGAAAGGATTGAGGACCCATTCTCATACCTGCCCTGGGTGCCCATGTATGAGCGAATCTCTACCCCATTTCTTGTTCGCTTGTATAGCATATAAAAACCCAGAACAAGATGGTTAAAACCTGTGTGTAGAGAGTAGGGAGTGAGAGATTTTAGGATTGCTCTGCGTATTCTCTCATCAGACACTACATCTCTGTTTGTCGTATGTGGGATTGCTAAGTATCTATCAAATACATGGTTCATACGAACAAGGCTGCTGAAAACTGTCAAAAGCTAGCCTATGGCACCCAACTTGTCACTTAAACCCACTACTGCATATGACCTATATGACTTTTTATATAACTATGTGTTTTATATGTAAATATCCGTTTATCTTTTTAAATCATGAAATGAATCGAATATGATATTTTAGATATGTGTGTTTTATGTTTGAATTGTTTGTACTTTTATGATATATATATATCGAATAAAGTATTACAACTATAGAAACCACTGCCTGTACTTCTACCTACACTTCAGACACCTGCGCTCTGCCTTCCTCTCCCTCACGCACACCCCATGTATCCGCCATAACAACAGTAGGGGACACTCCTTCTCCTTTCTGAGGGCCAAATATTGGAACAACCTCCCCCTTTACCTCCGGACATACATCCCCCTCCTAGAATTCTAGCAGGCACTTAAGACCTGGCTGTTCAACTGAACCCACGTGAAACAACAAGACACCCATTGCCTGAAGACCCTCACAGTTGATTAGCCGCACTCTATAAATCCAGCTTGATTGATTGATGATTGATTGATGCTGGCAGGAGGCTTTCATACAATACTCATATTGAAAGGATGATTGACAATAGTTGGTCAGGAATAACCATTGGTCAGGAATGCCCTTATTGTAAGTTTTTAATATTAAACAATTGAACAAAATCTTTCGCTATTCTATTTAGCATCACTATAATTAAACCTCTTCATTACTTTCAGATAACCTCATGACATAGGCTTGTGAAGAGACTATGGGCCAGATGTAGGTGGCCATAATATTAATTTCAATTGGTAAAATTTGGTATTTATGAGTCGGTAAAATATACTTACCTACATCTAGCCCTATATTGCTAAAATCTACTGATTGTGTTATACATTATCATATCTTCCACTTCTTTTAGGTTTAGTATGTATTTCTTGTCATTTCAGATTTTCTTCCAAGTTGATCGTTCACTCCTAATCCTACCCTCACATGGCATCTGCAAACCTTTGTGCAGGCATTGCAGCTGAAAGGTATGTTATTGTGACTGTGTTGCTCCTGTAAGATTCTGATTCTCAAATAATGTCAAATGAGGGAGACGCTTCCCAGAACCTAATTGAAAAGAAAATGGATGGCAGTGGCACATAAGAGTATAATAAGGGAAACAAATGTGGCTATTTAGGCTGCTACTTCTAAAGGTGAGGTATACACTAAATGGACGTCAGCATCTCCATTTTTGTGCAGGCTCTAGAGGTTGATCATGAGCAGGCGCCATTATCCTTTGAGGCACCAGTTTTAGAATTAGTATTTGCCACTGCTTCAGTTGCAACACATTTATGATATCAACTTTGCATGGACATTCTTGTAGCAAAAAGCACATTCTTTTTTGGTTCTTTTTTGCTAGACTTGTATCTGACTTCAAAATTCTTCAATCTGTGCTACTGTGCGGTTTGTTGCTCTCAACCAAAAAGTCTACCTTTGACCCACCTGAATAGAGTGTAGACAGGAAAAGACAAGGGGTTAGGCTTAAGTTTTTACAAACAAAGGCTCAAATTGACATTCACACAACACAGAGCTGCTTGAAGTCATGTGCTGACGATGTCATTGCTAACGCCTGTTTTAGAAAGCCATTGTAGCATGACATTAGGTGTTGCGCAAATGATGCAAAGGTAAACTGGCAGTGCCTTGCATGAGAATTTGCACTTGAGGTGCACCATTTAGCATAAACCTCAATGAGAGGTCAACTGTCTAAGTCTAAGGGCCAGATGTAGGAGCCCTAATACCGGTCGGAAACAGCCGATTTCGGCCGTTTCCGACCGGTATTAGGGTTTTCAGATGTAGGGGGCTGAAAATGACAGAATCGGTTTACTTACCGATTTGGTAAAATTAGCGATTCGGTAAATTACCGAATCGGTAAATATACCGATTCTGTAATTACAAATGTAGGTGGCACAGTTTACAGTGCCACAGGCCCTTAAGAGTCGATATTTTACCACACAATCCTATTGTGTGGTAAAATACCGAATTCAGGTGTGCAATGTGACACACAGACATGCCCTTAGGGCATGTCTGTGTACCACATGGCACACAAGCCTGTATTTGGGGTGCTAGAGGGTGTCAAAGTGACACCCCCTGCACCCTTGCTGGAATCGGTATTTACCGAATCGGTAAATACCGATTCGGTAATGCCCATTGATTCCTATGGGCTTCAATGCCGATAGGAATCAATGAGCATTACCGAATCGGTATTTACAGAATCGGTAAATACCAA
Source organism: Lissotriton vulgaris (assembly GCF_964263255.1). NCBI lineage: Eukaryota > Metazoa > Chordata > Amphibia > Caudata > Salamandridae > Lissotriton > Lissotriton vulgaris. The sequence goes on along the minus strand of NW_028244302.1, from coordinate 620,502 downwards.
ATCTTAACGATTCGGTATTTAACGATTCTGTAATACCTACATCCCCCCCCCCCCCTATTTTACCACTTCTTAAAAACCGAATCGGTAAAATTCGGTATTTAAGAAGTGGTAAAATGAAATTACTTACATCTAGGCCTAAGACACATACAATGTGTAATGTCAAGGCAATTGCACATTCTAAGGTGTAGGAATATCACAGGATGTTCTGCCTGATTCTTGTTTGCACCTGATTTCATTTGGCGTTAGAATTTCACTCAAAACCATGTCACACTGACTTAAAGCCCACAATTGTAGGACTCCTATTTAATGTGTGGAGAAATAAATGGTCAAATGACATGCACGGTTTTCAATTGAACTGACAACCGAACCCTGAGTAGCTCAAGACCTGCCATTACCATATTGGATTAATTATAATCTGGGAAGTAAAATGGAATCCTGAAACACGTCTCAATATATTTGAGGTTGATTACTGACTTTGATTAATGTAGCTTTTGCATTGCTGAGTTTGCTTTCGAATCACTGATGAACTTCAGTGACATTTATGCTTTTTACTCTCTCAAAAGATAGTTATATTCAGATCAGGGTGATCAAAAGCTGTTATGAAATAATTGGTAAATGTTTTGTCATATTTACCTGTATTTGGAACATATGTTTCCTCAGTGTTAAGCCTGCCATACTCTGCATTAGCTTGTTTTCCAAATAGCCCTTCCGGGTGCAGATATGCCATTTATAGCACTCGAATAAAAAGCATCCCGACTAACACAGAAATGATTGACCAAGAAAACATGAACGAATTACTAAACCATGTTCAGTTTAAACTCGGTGTCTTGCTGCTTACACATAGACATCGCAGCAGGTCCTTAGCTGACTAAGGTGTCATAAATGCATTAAAAAAGGTTTATTTGTACTTATGACAACACTTGTGCCCCGAGATGCATAACGCATAACATAGCTCAAGGCAGAACTCTTCCTAGCTCATAAACGGACGGCATAATCTTGGTCAGTTCTACCAACAGCATGTCCCACCCACCTTTTAAAAGCCACTTCCTCTGCAGTGTCACAAAAAATATCCATCATGATTAGATCTTTTTCCATTCCAGTTCATGGCATGTGACCTTCCTTCGTTTTTATATAATCAGAAACCCTTTCATGCCGACCTATAGAAAACATGCAGTTTATTATAGCAGCTCATTCTTCATAAAATAAATCGTAAAAGCGATAGAAATTGTAACTAGCAATCTCGATATTTCGGGACTTCTATTGGGATTTCATTCGTGCGTTCCTTGAGTTACTCACTATTTTGGTTAACCTTTCACCTTTGTGAATGCGTTTGGCCTGTGGTTCCGACTGTGCCTCAAACCCGCGCGCCAGTGTACGAGTGAAACTGATGAGATCTTTCGTCATTTGATGAGTGATGCAGGATCGGAATAATTGACTGGAAGATATGGGTGGTTGCAATAGCTCAAGCGTGATACGGAAGGAAGAGATTCTCGTCAAAAGATATTGAGCTGGGGGCATCATCTGCCAGCATTTGCTCTAAATTGGATGAGCGCCCAAATGGTTATGGACTGTCTCTCACAAGATCAATTCGAGGAACTTCAAAGGGAACCGTTTCTTATTTTTTTAAGTGGATATGTGATTACAAATAGAATGGAGTGAGTTTGCTGGCTATATTTCGGTCTTGTGAGATTTGCAGAAAATATTTAGAAAATCTTATGTTTGAGAAAGTCATTGAAGTGTCTTCGAGCTAGGAAATCCTCAATGTTTCTCTTTTGAGAACATGCCACCGATTTTAAGCAACATGCGCACATGTAGCCGAGAATGTAATGGCACAAGTAGTAACTGTTTAAATTGAGTTGGTCATTGCCGGTGGGACCTACAAACAAAACTATTGGGTGAAAAATGAACAAGACGATGTTTGCTATAAAAAACTATTTTTGAATTTGTTTTTGTATGCAAAGGAAATCAATAAACATCCATGGGCGACCGCAGAAATGTTTCCAGGGGGGGGGCAAAAATGTAACTTCAGTGTTTGAGGATCTAATTTCCGTTTGCTTTTTTAACTGTTTAAGCTCGTATTTATTTTGTTACTAAAATATTAAACATTACTTCTGAACTGAGTTTCCCAGCTTCATGCAGTTTTGCACAACTAGACTACTGCAATGCAATATGTGAGAACACGAGGCTGGGAAACTCAGTTCAGAAGTAATGATTAATATTTACAAATAAAAAATAAACACGAGCTAAACAGTTTAGGCTAAAAAAAAAAGCTATCAGATCTAATAGTAGATTTTTTTGCTCAGATGTGGGTGGTATAATCTACTGCCTCCAAGCACTCGCCTTCAAGGCGCGTAAAAGGCAGACGGCCCATTGTCATTCTTTATGCGATGATCAGCAGCAGATAGAATGACAATGGGCCTGTCCACAGTCTGCTCGAGGTCGGGGAGGGGCTGCTGCAGCCTCTAGAGTTCAAAGAGAAGTGCGAGAGGTCCCAAGTGAGAGAACGTTTAAACTCCTGGGGCTTCTCGCAGGGGAACAGCACAGCCTGCTGTAGTTGTGAAAATTAGGGATAAAAGGAATGTTGATGGCCTACCTGCTCGGAACACATGGGGTCTGCTACAGCAATGTGCGCTGCCTAAGCGATAATATCACATTGTCACTGGGCCAGCACCGGATAGACCGGCGATCCAGGGGGGGGCAAGCGCACCCCCTTGCCCCCCCCTGCGGACGCCCATGTAAACATCTGGGGCCGTATTACACAAAGTGCCCCTGGGGTGCAACAGGCGTTTGTCCTCACGATGCATGCCCCAAGGGCACTTTGGTATTACGGAAGGGGCCACAGACGCTTGTGCAGCCTCTTCTGTAATACCGATTGAGCTCGCGCTCATAAAGCGCCAGCGCAATATTCCGGGAGAATACCCTCAATTGCATGGGGGAGTGCCCAGTGGCATAGCTAGCTGTTATGGCACCTGTGGCAGTCACTGTGTTTGCCGCCCGCACGTTGGCCGCAAGTTACAGCAAGGGAAGGGGGTTGCTGGCGAGTCCCACAACAGCCGCTACGCACGGCCACAAGTAAAAGCGGGGGGTTGGCACCACCACCAAAACTCATTTCACCCGGGGCACACTGTCCCCCCTTCTCCATTTGCTACACAAACCTGGCGCATCCCATGCAAATGAGGAAATCCCTTTGCCTCTGTGCCCACGCCGTATTATAGATGTGGACGGAGAGGCAAAGTAGCTCTCAGGAGGTGCACTGACAGTGCACCACCTAAAAGGTGGCGCACTATCAGTGCGCCCCCTGAGAGCAGCCCTCTGGAGGGGAAAAAGGAGGACCTATGGACCCCTAGACATCTTGACTGCACCCGCCTGCAAGGGGATCTCTAATAAAGTGAAGGCTGGTTGCCACCTGCACAGTGAAAAGAAGGCGAGGCTTCAAAGGAGCTGCTCTGTTTTTCACATGAATGAACTGGCCCCCAGGGTAACATGAGTTTGAAGTTGCCCTGAGGGCAGCACATTCATCCTAATATCATGCATTTTTCTTCATTGCGCTGGGTGCACCTTTTAAAAGGTGTGCAGAACAATGAAGGAAAATGCGCCACATTTATAATGCATCCCCTGGACTTCTATTATTTGTCAGTCAATCAAAGGGGAAAGCGGTTTTAGCGGGCAAGGAATATTTGTATCCCCAAGGATAAAGTAGCATTTTTTGTAAATTGTGATAACAAATAAAACAACATGAGTGTGGGTATTGACAGTATGTGATGCCCTCTGTTTAGTGTCCCAAAACAACAAAGCATCATAATAATGCCTCTACATGGGTTTAGGAAGTCCAATACCTGTGTTACAATTACACAGACAGGCAATGTATTTATGCAGTAATAAAACCAGTAATAAAGTAGAAATGCAAAACAATTAGAATCTCAGAACAAATTAGAAAAATAGATTAAAGTGTAATGAACAAAATGACATGAAAATGACAAAAATCCACTAAGGAGAACCAGACATATGATTTTTTAAAGGTTTTAAACTGGAAAAAGCCCTGAGAAGCACAAAACACACAATGATAGTCAATGCTCACAGTAGAACAGGACATAGATGCAATTTACAGCTGACTGTGATGGAGCATGGGACAGATACATCAACTAAGATTTTACTTTCTGGCTTTAGTCCTTTACATCCCAATCCACTACAAGAGGAGTACACTTCTAAGAACCCCAGGACCTTAGGCGAGGTACTGAGAGAATCTCATGGTCAGCCAATCTAGGTCAAGTTACCTCAGATCACCTGGTAGTTGCATGAACGGCCTCTAGGAACTTGTGACATCCCTGTAGCTTCAACAGGAGGTCAGCCTTTTGATACTTCTTTAACATGGGTACAAGAGAGAGAGCAGGTCTAGTTCTTGAGGGCTCATCTCACATTGCAAACATCAGATCCATTACTCTTGGTCTCTTCCTCAGGTTAAGGAGTGTTCTTAAGTGGATGCCTGGATATGCCATATTTATGCCTGGCAAGAGCTAGTGGGTGCAAATGACCACCTGGGACAGCCTACCAAATGGGGTAAAGGACCCTACAAACTTTGGGCATTTTCATGATGGACAAATCTTAAGCCACATTAAAATTGATCTTCGAAGGCTGGAGATATATGTAGGTAGTGAACAATGGTAATCTTAGTGTCCTCCACATGTTACCTAAAAGCCAGTTTGAGGCAGGTGCTGTACCTACAACAACATCAGAGACAGAAGTCTGGTAGAACAAAGGCTGCGTTTTCATCAACAAAACAGGACACAAATGGTTTTGGCATCCTCTTTCCCTTCTTTGAAGTGCACCCTTAGTATTATATATAAACCCAACTAGCCTATTAACTAGGCTTTGACACTGTAATGTAAAAAACAGGCCCACTGTGAATTGGGCCTGTCTCACTAGGGGTGGCAAAAATAGTGCCCTGGAATTTATCTGTGACAGGGGAGGCCTCTTTGGCATGTGATCCAAGTGTCATATTAAAAGTCCCAGCAGACCTGTCAAGCAGGTGTGACATTCAAACAGGATTTGACACTCTAATGTCAAAAAAGATCCTCAGCCTGACCGTGCACATTCTGTCTGGGTCAGATGGGTCATCTCTGCCCATTCTTGTCATCCTATTGTGTGCTTCTGGGAGCAAGTTCACACCTATTCAAATTCTAATTACAGCCTGCCAAAAGTGCAGATTTAGCTTCCAGGAACTACAGGGGACTACAGGTAGGGAAAAAGTAACTTTATAAAAGTCCAAAACATTTACTACAAATCTGACTACACCAGTGAATTGGGCTTGTAATAAATATTTCAATAAATCAAAAAAATCTCCTAGTCATAGATAACATATATTAAACTTAATATTGTATCCCAATGCTTTCCTACGAAAGCGCCAAGCCAGCTACTGTGAAAACATCTTTTACTGCTATTTCACTGTAAGCATATGTTTAACATTAAACATTTATTTGTCCTACTTTTAAATAGCATAAACCCTGCCCTAAGGGCAATGAGGACTACTCATGTGTGGCTCATTGTTTTTTGAAAGGAAGGTTTAGGCCTATCAAAAAGGGGTTATTTTACTGGTTGAACTTGCAGTTTAATGCTGCACAGCCAGGCTACAATGGTAGGCCTGGCAACATGCTTCACAGCACCACTGGAATGTGTAACGCAATCAGTGCTGCAGTCCACTGGTAGCTTTTAATTTACAGGCCCTGGGTACACTTGGTGCCATACACTAGGGGGACTTATAGGCAAAATAAAAAAAAAATCAATTGTAAACCAGTTTTACCATGTAAAAAAAGTGGAGCACAATCACTTAATACTGTTTAGCAGGGGTACAGTGCACAGAGTTCTATAGCCAGCAAAAATAGGGCTTTACAAAAACTTCCGGGATCACCATGCAAAAAAATGAAATTTTCTGACACCTTGCTATTGTATATCAACAACCTTGATTTTAGAAGGGGCTACATGTATGAGTGTGTGTTAAATTCTTACACTGAAAATAAGGGAAAATAAGGGAAGATGTGCATCATTAACTTCTGGAACCATTTTATGATAACACTTAAAAAAATCACACAAAATAATGCACTTCCATATTGGTTGTTGTGAATATTGGGACAGTAAATACTCCTCATCTTCGAGGGTTGTTCTCTCATGAAAACAACAACAGGAGTACTCCAGTTCCTTTTCTAGGGATGCTAAGAACAATTTCATGTACTTGATACTTTTTGGTGGGGGGGGGGTCTACAGTGAGGGAAACAAATCCAGACTGTACCTCTGAAGAAAAATGCCAAATAATCAGTACTCGTAAACCTCGATCTGTCTAGGCCTGCAACTGGCCAGTTCACCAGAAGTAGGGGTCACTGCCCATTCAAGCCTTGGTGCAAGACTTCTTGGGTCCTAGATAAACTAATACAATTGTTTACTCTATAGTTTCCAATCTTGAGGGGAGTACACCATGGGTGCGTTCTTGCCCAATTCCTTTTTTCTATCTACACAAATGAGGTAGAAGCATCCCTGCTAAACTCCACCCTGGACATCCCATTGATCAAGAATGTACGCACCAAATTCTTCTAAATGCAGATGATGCTGTCTTAATTGCGTGTACTGGCCAAGCCCTACAACAATTATTAGGGATTTATGTAAACTACATGAGTAGCCTAGTTCTAAAAACAAATTAGGCAAAATACCTGGTTCTAATAATTGGACATAGAGAGAAGAGACCGCCACATTTTTATATAGAAGGACGTGAACTGACCCACACTGACACCTTTTTGTACCTCAGAATAACCTCTGAGAGACAACTAGCCTGGTCCAAATGATCATAACAAGAGGCCTAGCACTGGAAAAAAGTATTATAGCACTTAATTCCTTTACAAAGACATTGGGTGCAAAGCCCCTTGAGGTGATCAAAAAGGTTTATTCTGCTAAAGCAATATCAGTGGCAACTTATGGGGCAGGAATATGGGGTTACACCGATGGCCATTCTCTCCAGACAATCGAAAATTCTTTTTGGAAAAGACTCATTGTCCTCCAAACGAGTTGTTCTAACTTGTTGTGCCACACCAAGCTGGATGTCCCTTATTTCGATGACATAATTATGCGGGCACCCATAACGCTGTGAGATTCCACCTGGAGAAGAACAACAGTAAACCTTACCCAGAAACTAATAGAAGATTGTCTCACTTTGGAACACATACTAAAGATTCAGTGTTTACTATATATTAAAAACAAATTCACTTCTCTCGGTCTAGGCCGATTATTTACATCGCCTACAACCTGTATCACAGTGTCAAAAAAATAAATTAAAAGATCATTTTATAATCAAAGGACACTGGTGTGATCTAAATTGAATTGTTGAAAAGCACTCGTAAAAATTATATTTAGAGAGCCCAATTGAAAAGGAATTCCGAAAAAGGGGTGGTGATGAACAGAGTGTCTGAATTGAGCAGACCACTCTTACCCAGTCCAAAGATCAGGGCTTGATCCATCACCGTTATTTATCTCACTGCCCCATCCCAGCTCAGAACCTGGCTATATGCAAATCAGTCTGTCCCTGGCCCAGTGCATCATGGGAACAGGGCAGACTAAACTACCAAGCCAATTCTTCACCAGAAAGGAGACAAGCTACCGGGGACCGGTTTCTGGCATTTCAGCCGTCTTCGGCCCGGCTTGCTTGAATCCTGATGGAGCAGTGAGAAAGGGACTCATGTCTGAGTATACCCTGCCACACCTATAGTGGCCAAAAACGATTCAGAAAAGGGGGGAGACCCTTGCTCATTGCACCATCAGGATTCAAGCAAACCGGGCCGAAGACGGCTGTAATGCCAGAAACCGGTCCCCGGGAGCTTGTTTCCTTCCCAGTGTAAGAATTGGCTTTTGTAGTTTGGTTTGCCCTGTTCCCATCATGCACTGGGACAGGAACAGACTAATTTGCATACAGCCAGGTTCTGAAACTGGGATGGTGCAGTGAGCTAAAAAACGGTGTTGGATCTAGCCCTGATCTCTTGACTGGGTGAGAGCTTTCTGCTTAATTCAGAGACTCTGTCCCTCACCACCCCTTGTTGTAAATATTTTTGTCCACCCTAAGCGTGGAAGGGTATTCTCAGATGTGAGACCCTTGCTCATTGCACCATAAGGATTCAAGCAAACCGGGCCGAAGACGGCTGTAATGCCAGAAACCGGTCCCCGGGAGCTTGTTTCCTTCCCAGTGTAAGAATTGGCTTTTGTAGTTTGGTTTGCCCTGTTCCCATTATGCACTGGGACAGGAACAGACTAATTTGCATACAGCCAGGTTCTGAAACTGGGATGGTGCAGTGAGCTAAAAAACGGTGTTGGATCTAGCCCTGATCTCTTGACTGGGTGAGAGCTTTCTGCTTAATTCAGAGACTCTGTCCCTCACCACCCCTTGTTGTAAATACAATTGAAAAGGAAGGCACCCCGGGATACCTATCTTTTTTTGACCAACCCACGCCATCGATTTATCCTAGTAAGGTTTCGTTTGAACCTCATTCCTTGTATGCGTTCTTTTCCCGCTGATATTTACTCTATAACGGATCTTCCACCCTGTTCGTGTAGTGGCTCCTACCCTTAATCAAATTTACACATTCTTTTTTTCTGTGCATTTTATAAGAAGCCCCGCAGAGGATGTATGTGGCTACTTATGCGCAAATACCATTTTACTCAGTCCCGCCCGGGACGTTTACAATTATTATCTAATGAATTAGTATGTTTTACTGTGGCCTCATATCTACTTCTCTCATGGAGGTCTAGGCGGATGGATCACTTTGTGCTATGAATTATGAACTTAACCTTGTTTTTAAATCTATTGTTTTAAACAAATCACTGTTACCATTTGAATCATGAAAGTTGTATTCCTTGGAATGTATATTTTATATTGTGCATTTTGTACTTTTCTGATCTTAATAATTTAAGTATCGAATAAAGTGGCTGACTGACTATTCTGTTGTGTAACCTGGCACATCTGCCCAGTTAATGCTATTCATTTGGAGTCCATGTGCCATCCCACTGACAAGTATGGAAAACTAAGTCCATCAGAGTGTTGGGGAGCCTCCAGAATATGATGACACTATGGACAGAGATAGAAGCCGATAGCATGTAAGAACTGTTTCATTAGTGCATAATTTCCTTCTGCAGTGACTGCCTACTCGCATCCAACCAGATTACCTGAAACCAATTAACAGTCGGGGAAATGCATTAAAAAGGCACAGATACAAAATGCCAGAGTCACAGCAACTTCCCTTTACTGCTTAGATAATCAGACTTTTTAATGACTTTTTAGGTCTCACTACGAACGCAGCGCATGCACTGCTTTGCTAGCGAGCCTCTACTGCTGCCGCTTTGGTGCTGGAGGGGAGACAGGAGGTGGCACGCACAGACAGGAGATGTGCACTCTGTACGTGTGCACATCTCCTGTCAGCGCGTGAATCCTGTGCTTTCACTTTCCCTCGGGCTCCATAGGGCCAGCTTGTTTGAACAGTTCAAGGCGAGCGCAGCCATGGTATGAAATACGAGCCTGTTTGTCTGCAATCCTGGTCTGGGATAATTAACTATGCGTTCGAAGTGCAGGGCTCCAGCAAGGTCACAAGGTGGCAGCACTTCATGCATTGAGGATACAGAGCTGTCTTGACTTGTTTATTGAGTATCTTTGAGATGAGAGAGCAAGAAAATATCTTGCAAGCACCCAAGTGCCAGTCAGTAGGAGCGTCAACCTTAAAAGCAACAGGCAATGAACCACTAATCAATCCTTAGCGGATCCACAGCTTTCACGTGTATGTAAAACCCCGCCAACCTATTGGATCCCCCAGAGTAGTCAGTGAAGAGCTTACGTAGAAAAACACCAAGAGCCGCTAATGTTAATAAGCAGAAGGCAACCACTGAGTTCCCCCCAGCAAAGTGCATGGAGCACAGGGGCTTTATGGCTGGAGAGAGCACGCACAGCTGAGAGGAGGGTAAGAAGCAAGTGTTGAAGGCACTCGCGCCTCAGGGCACGAGGCTCAGCTGCAACAGGCCAAAGACTCGCTGCCCTAACATGGGTGTTGTCTTCTATTATCTCTAAACAGCCGCACCTTGGGTCACAGATGCACATGCATTTAAAGTCAGGCTAAAATAAGTGTTACAACGCGCCCTGTCACCATCGCTGTACTAGCATCTCTTGAAGAAGTTGACAAAAGCAAGGTGGGTGAGGGCAAGTCACAAATGGGACACATCTGGTGGAGTGCTCCTCTGTGCTCTAACTGCATCCTTCCTCCGACCCCACTCAATGGAACACTGCTTTCATGAGCACAAGATTGCGAAGTGCTCCTCGGTGCAGTGACTATGTTCCCCCTCTGACCCCGCTCAATGAAACTCTGCTCTCATGAGCACAAGATGGCGGAGTGCTTCTCGGCAGCGCTTGCTGTGTAACGGTGTCTCCAGCTTCCCTCCTCGTTCATGGATTTTGGCCTGAATTCGTCACTGTTCACAGCGGTACAGGTAACGTGTGGGACACTCTTCTATTTCGGTCTCTGTGGTCCCTACCTATTCTGAGGCTCGCTCCAGTTCTCTGCTCTCCTTGTTGCATGGGTCTTCAGCCTGATGCCCTTGTGGAGCTGTGCCTGTGCACGCAAACAGCAGACATTCTACTGCCCTCCCTTGGTGATGTGACTGCGTCACCCCTCCGGCCCCACTTAATGGAACTCTGCTCTCATGGTTTTTGGGTCCTGACCTGGGTGCATCTTGCCATCTTGAGATGGTTTCCATCGATGCCCATGTCCCGGGTCCGCCATTTTGTGGATTCTTGTCCTTTCCTTTGGTCCATTGGAATCCATTTTTATTTTTATTTCTCTTTTCACTCTGTAAATATGTGATATATACTTGTTCAAGCCGAATCGCTGGTAAAATGGAATCCTGGGAAAATGTACTATTTGTATATATATGTTTATAGAGATAACTCTAACCACTAGTACATGTAGTAGACCTTTGTACTCACTACCATTCCTATGTGATTCTTAGAGTTTATCGATTTGTATCTCTTCCTTGAGTGACTTTACAACTTGTACATTTGCAATTTTTTATATTTGTATCTCTTCCCTGTGTGACTTTACAACTTGTACATTTGGAATTTTTTTTCCTGTTTGTATCTTTTATGTAACTCATGTAATCCTAAGTCCTTATGTATCGCAACTGGTTCTTTTATGAAGCGCTCTGACACCTTCGGGTAATGTTTGCGCTATAGAAAATCACATTAGATAAATAAATAAATACAAAATCCTGCGACCTTCAGTCATTTCTCTTTTGCTGGACTGCCTTAGCTCTTTCTCCCCCTCAGGTCCCCCTTTCTCCTCTCACCAATCTCAGCCTCCGACTCTTCTACCCCACCTACCGCTCTCTACCACTTTTGATTTTTTTATTTCCCCATTAATTCTGTAAATATGTGATATATACTTGTCCAGCCTAATCGCTAGTAAACTGTAATCCTGAGCAAATCTACTATTTGTATATATATCTATACTACTATTATAAAGGAAGAACTTTGAACGTTTGAGGCGGATAAACTCGGGAACCACAGCGCCAATCCACACACCTCATACATCGTTGTAATCGTCAGGGTGTGCAGATAGACATAGGCTATATAAATGTAATAAATATACGTTATTTAAAAAATTTACCGAAAAAATTAGTCCCTTGGAAGAAGCGCCGGCCGCGACGTGCGTGCCTGACGTGAGGAGCACAGGGAGGAGCGGCGTCCAGGAGTGCAAGGAGGACCAGCGGACATGGCGTGGGGAGGAGCGGTGAGGAGCGGCGGACAGGCGGTGAGGAGCGGCGGACAGGCGGTGAGGAGCGGCGGACAGACGTGGAGGAGCGGCGGACAGGCAGGGAGGAGCGGTGAGCAGCGGATATGGTAGGTTATTTATTTATTTATTTAGGAGAGGTGAGCGGTGGAAAAATGAAGCAAAAATGAAAATCGTGAGCAAGAGGAAGCAAACGGAGCTTTACCATAGTGAGCCAAACGGTGCATTACAGGAGGAAAAAGTTACATGTGCAGGTTACAAAAGCGCAGAAAGTAAACATAGAGGAGTAGGAAGAAAAAGTGACGTGTGCAGGTAGAAAGAGGAAGCAAACGGAGCATTAAAAAAGTGAGCCAAACGGTGCATTACAGGAGAAAAAAGTTACGTGTACAGGTAACAAAAGCGTAGAAAGTAAACATAGAGGTGTAGGAGGAAAAAGTGACGTGTGCAGGTAGCAAGAGGAAGCAAACGGAGCATTAAAAAAGTGAGCCAAACTGTGCTTTACAGGAGGAAAAAGTTATGTGTGCAGGTTACAAAAGCGTACAAAGTAAACATAGAGGTATAATACTGCAATATATGGAGGAAGGCTCCAGGGGACCCACGGACAACGTCGGGGCGGGCGGGGGCCCTGAAGCCTAATTGCTCCCGGACAACGTCGGGACGGGCTGCTAGTATATGTATATAGAGATAACTCTAACCACTAGTATATGCATTAGACCCTTGTACTCACTACCATTCCTATGTGATTCTTAGAGTTTATCCATTTGAATCTCTTCCTTGAGTGACTTTACAACTTGTACATTTGCATTTTTTTCGGTTTGTATCTTTTATGTAACTCATGTTATCCTAACTCCTTATGTATTGCAGCTGGTTCTTTTGTAAAGCACTCTGACACCTTCGGGTAATGTTCGCGCTATAGAAAATTGCATTAATTAAATAGAATAAATAAAAATACCTTACTCTTGTTCTACTAACTATCGTCTGTCCCATTATCTGTGGGCACCTCTTCCAGACACCATCATATAAAGGGAGCATCTTACAGTATCTAAATACTAGCCACCTTGGAGGCTTTCTTTTTCTGTATGCACTTCAACACAAGCATGCCAATTCATCCACCTTGGGAGTTGCATCCTTATCATGTTCACACTGTCAGTCAAACCCTGCCATACAATTCATTAAGTGGCTATTATGTTGCTATGGGAACAATACAGCTATCTCATCATTGCTAGGTCGCTGCCACTTCAAGAGGCCAACAGGAAGATTCACACAGGTCATTCGCCATCTAAATTATGCATTTAAACTAATGTCCTATTTGCTGCATTCACTAGTATTCTCCCTTTTTAGTAACGAACTCCTATAAACAGGTACAAAATAGTACTGAATTATGTATCAATATAGAGAAATTGTTTAAATATTTGGAGGTGCAGTGAAGAAGAACTACGCAGATAGCATGGTTATGACTGCCTTTTTCTTTTCAGAAGGGTACATGCCTTTGTTTCAGAACTGCTTACTGGTGCAGCCAAACAAGATGTTGGTATGTCTCCACAAATATGGTTGTGAAACCAAAAAGGCTATGTATTGGCTTTGGCTTCCAAAATCTGAGTAACCTACTTCTCAGATTGCATCTTTTTAAGTAATCTGAAACCTTTGTATAGGGACTGACACAGCAAGAAACTGCAGAGATATACTTGGAACCATCTACTGAAATGGAGTGGCAATGCTTCACAACCTTTTTTGAAGTTATTGTCTGCTTCCTCCTCTGCCCTGGTCCTAGTGGGCTTACTTCAAAAGAAAATTGGTTAAATACTATTTAAAATTTTATAGGTTGTGCACGTAAAAATCTTCATCTTGTACAGGTGTCAGTGCCAAATGTAGGATTTGGCTAACAAGGTCAAGCGAAGGAGACGGGAAGAGTGCAGATGCCTTGAATAATCCACAATACAGCATTATGGATGATCAGTTTCATTTCACAAGATGGCCAGAAATCTGTAACTATCTTGTTGCTACCTGAATTGACTTCTTTTGGCAAAATGAAGAATCCAACAACACATCTATAGGAAGTCAGAGAGTCTGGATGGTCTTGACTGTTCACCTCATGAGTATGCTTCCTTTTGAAGTTTTCAGGTGCATAACATTTGGCTATTCTGTTGAATTTCAATATCATGTGCTATACATGATGGCCATCTCAGAAGTATAGAAAATAGGATTGCTGAATATTATTTTCTATTTTTCAAAGATGGCCACAACATCCCCCTTAGATTCAACATTACCAACATCTTGAAAATATAAAAATAACCCTCCAAGATGTCCAACAACTGTTGGCTTTGCCGATGCCTGTGTCGTGTAGCTCCTATAAAACTATACAGGATCTGCGTGCTTGGACAGCATACACTGTAGGATTGGTGTCAGACTGATTCTGAATGCCCCCACCGGGTATGTTGGCCTTTTGTACCAGCAGCTCACAGTGCCACTAGAATCTTCTCTTACCAAGGAGAGAATAGTTCTTAGCAACCATTGAACATGACAACCCTGATCCCCCAGGACTGTGGAAGCAATATACTACCTTTCGCTCAGTCACTCGTGCTAGCTTAGTCGGTCTCAGAGATACTGTCGCGATTACCCATAGCTGGAGAGCTAGTGTAAGGAAATACCGCTGCAGCACTACATATCCCAGAATGCCCCGGGGCCTGGCGAACTTGTCCACGTCCTCTGAGAGCGTATAAAAACACTTTTGTCCCATCACCTGATGCTTGTCAATCCTTCCGGTTTTATCGATCGTGTTGGGAACTAGCTATTCGAGAAACGAGGGTGCGTGGACGCTTGCCTTCCCGCTGAGGACGCCGAGAGCCGAGGGTGCGCGGACGCTTGCCTTCCCGCTGAGGACGCCGAGAGCCGAGGGTGGGCGGACGCTTGCCTTCCCGCTGAGGACGCCGAGAGCCTAGGGTGCGCGGACGCTTGCCTTCCCGCTGAGGACACCAAAGCAAACTTGTGGTATTTCAGTAAGTAGAATTCAGGTACATACAGTTAGCACGGCCGTGCTATTAGAGTATAGTTTTCTACTTTACCTTCAGATCACCCCTGAGGATAGTTGTGATATTCAGATACTAAAAACATTCATCCCACCAGTAGTGATTCCAACTACGCGGTGGTCTTTTCAAAAACTTGTTTTTTCCTGTGGAACTAGCTGTGAATTAACAGCAACCCATTCGTTTGAACTTGAGTCTTTGCTAACCCAGACTTCAGGATGTTACAAGCGGTGGTTATCCGTAAGTGAAAATTGGTTATATGTCTAAATGTAACATTTATAGTATCTGCCCATTTGTAGTGCTAACAAGTGTTCTTGTGTCTCCAGACAATTGTTGTGCCTTGAAGTCGTCCGAAGTCTCAGACCAGACCTTGAGGGGTGTCTTCACAACAACCTTCCCCGATCAACTATCCTTCCCCTTACCTAGAGGACTACCTGTCTCCGCTGTGTATGTCACACAGGGAGGGTCAGTGCTATCAGGTATAGGGAAGACTATCATCTCGCCGTGGTCCCCGCTAGCTGAACACTTCAGGTTAGTGGCTTGTGTATTCTTCATTGGTATTACTTGTCCGCTGCTAACCGTGACCGATTGACAAGCCCAAGAAAGAAGACTAGCCTGGGCCATGGATACGAGTGTGACTTTGGCCTCGTTGCTTGAGGGGTTTAGCTTACTACAGCAAGAAGTGCATGCTTCTCTAGTTGAGAACCAAGAGCTCAGAAAGGATATGAATACCATGCGTAGAGAAGTCGCTGGCATGTCACGAAAGAACCCCGGGGCAGGGTCTTATATTATATTATATACCCCTCCTGCCTCTCAATCCTTCTGTGATGAATTGGCTAAATTCTTTTACTCCAAAGTCAATGATATCTATCAGGCTTTCTCTTCAAACCCCCTAAACTCGCCCTCCCCTAAGCCAGCACAGGACAATGAATTCACGAGTTTTAAACCCCTGACCATGGAACAAACTACAAAAATAGTCTCTTCTATTAAGACTGGATCCATATTGGATCCGTGTCCATTCTCGGTTCTCCCACCAGTGATGAATACTCTCATCCCGATGATCACTTCAGTCTGTAACACCATATTAGGCTCCGGAATCTTCCCCGAATCCTTAAAAAACACGATTGTGAAGCCTCTGTTGAAGAAAGCTAGCTTGGACAAGACAGACCCAAAGAACTATAGACCAATCGCAAGCCTACCTTTCTTAGCCAAAGTGGTCGAAAAGGCCATGAATCAACAGCTGGTCGAGTACATCGAGACACACCACCTACTGGATGACTCACAATTTGGCTTTCGAAGACACCATGGCACCGAAACCGCCTTAATCAAGGCTGCGGATGACATAAGGACCATCCGAGATCTCGGTGGGACAGCAGTCCTGGTCATGCTGGACCTGTCGGCGGCTTTCGACACGGTCGACCACAACACTCTTATCGACCGTGTCGAAAAGATGGGCATCCACCAATCGGCGAGCAATCTGATTGCCTCATTCCTAGCCGACAGATCACAGGCAGTCACCATTGGCCCTTATCAATCTATCAATCTGTCATTACCATGTGGGGTTCCTCAAGGCTCATCCCTAAGTCCGACACTTTTTAACATCTATGTGTCGGACCTTGCCAATGTCATCAAGGCATATGGGATGAGCGTAACCTCCTATGCAGATGATACCCAGCTGGTTTTGGGTATTAAAGATAATGGACCAGAGGTGGCTGACCGATTTCGGCGCGGAATGCTCGTAATCAGCGAGTGGATGGCATGTAACTGTCTTAAGCTAAATTCCGATAAGACGGAAGTGCTAATTTTCGGACCCCTCAGACCTGACTGGTCATCAACTTGGTGGCCACCGGGAATGGGTGAGCCTCCGAAGCCAGCACTCAAGGTTAGGAACCTAGGAGTAACTTTCGATGTGGACTTAAATTTCATGGCACATGCAAATAAGGTAGCGGCAACAGCCCACCATAAATTAAGGCTGATTAGGAAAATCCTCCCATTTCTCCCAGTTACTGCTGCAAAAACACTAATCAGTTCATTGGTGCTAACTTCCCTTGACTACTGCAACGGGCTATTTTTAAATGCCCAAACCAGGATAATAAACAAGCTTCAGTCATTGCAGAATGCTGCAGCACGGCTCCTCTCAGGAACACCTAAATTTTCCTCAGTATCTGACACCCTTAAAAACTATCACTGGCTAACGATCCGCAACCGAATAAAATTTAAATCTTTATGCATAGTTTACAAAGCATTACATGACCAGGCTCCCCAATTTTTAAGGCAAAGCTGACACCCTATAAACCAACCAGACTGCTTCGATCAACCACTCTGAACCATCTAGTGGTCCCTCGATCCAAGACAGTATCTTGGGGAGACCGTCGCTTCCTGGTTGCGGCTTCAAAGCTTTGGAACTCCTTGCCACTCTGCATCAAGACCTCTCCCTCACTTATCAATTTCGAAAGCTATTGAAAACCTGGCTATTCGATCAGTAGTCCAATACAGCCTGCTATGAGTGATGAGGGAATTAATGGAATCAATTAGCGCCGAGACGCCCACGGGTATTCGCCGCGCTCAATAAATTACAAAAATAAATAAATATTAGAGAAGCCACGCTTCCCCCTCCCGTACAAACCGTATCGCAGCCTACGACCCCTATGGCAGCCGGGGGTGGGTTCTTCTCTCCTTCTGCCATACCTTCGTCCTCCACGGACCATACACCGACGGTGCACGTCATACAGAATACAGGGATTCCTTTGGCTCCCCCTGAGAGGTTCTACTGAGATCCAAAGAAATTTGAGACATTCCTGAACCAGTGCCGTCTCCACTTTTTGTGTAAACCTTCTGTGTTTCAGGACAAAGCGGCCAAAACCGCATTCATGATGTCATATATGGGTGGAAACGCTGCAAGCTGGACTATCCCTTTAATGGAAAGAAACAATCCCGTTTTGCACCATTTCACCGATTTCTGTTCTGCCTTAAGGAAACTATTTGATAGAAAAACCCACATGTTGTCCTTGGATAAAGAGCTTTTGACACTGAGACAGGGGTCACAGGATTTATTGTCATACATCACCTCTTTTAATCGTCTCTTAGCCGAAACAGATTGGCCACAAGAAAAAAGGACCTCGCTGTTCTATCAAGGCCTGAGGAGTGAATTGAAGGACGTCTTGTCCCAGGTAGTCCAACTGCCTGCTACTTGTGAAGAACTCATCGACCTAACGGTACAATTGGATCATAGGCTGTTGGAGAGAAGAGGAGATAGAAGCAAGGGGGATGGACGTGGATGGTTCCCTAAATTCAAACCCCCACAAGAAGATAGTGCCAAAAGTTCTGATGGTACGGAGCCCATGCAGATCGGGGGTATTCGAGGTCCCTTGTCTTCTGAGGAAAGAGAGCGACGGCGGAAGATGAAACTATGCCTCTATTGTGGCAAAGGGGGACACTTCATACGAGAGTGCAGAGTCAGAGCCCCACAATCAGAGAGGAATTCCGCCCCACGTAAAGCGGCAGCTCTTGGAACCAGAGAGACGTCGGAAAACTAGAATGTCCAACCCAGGTTGAGATCTCTGGGACGGATCGAAAACAATCAACGATCTCCACCTTACTTGCCAATACAATGATGCCCGCTGTAGCTCATATGAACTTGCCTGTGTCCCTATGGACAACCAGGGATAACGTGACGCAGATGGATGCGCTGTTAGATTCAGGAGCCACGGGAAATTACATGGACATTGACTATGCAGAGTCCCTTGGGATATCGTGGGAACAGAAGGAGGAACCAGAACATGTGAAGGCCGTGGATGGATCCACCTTGTCATCTGGATCTGTTATCAAACATACAATCCCTGTGCAAATGCAACATGGGGAACACACGGAGTGTATCCAGTTTGATTTGATTGCGGCTCCCCAGTTTCGCCTGATCTTAGGCATGCCATGGCTCACGCTACACGATCCCGTGGTGAGTTGGTCGGCTCGCACAATAGCATTAACCTCCTCCTACTGTATGGAACATTGTTACCACCCTTTTTCTTTATCAACTGGAGAAGAAGAGCGTCCTGGTATCCGCCATCTGGCTGTAGCATGTGTAGAGAAAAATCTATGCAGTACTACCAGTCTACCCGAGATATATAATGAATACCGTTCTTTGTTCGACAAACAGAAAGCTACCGGTTTACCCCCACACCGGGTCTACGACTGCTGCATCGAACTCCTCCCTGGTGCGGCTATTCCGTGTAGTCGAGTGTATGCCTTGACAGAACATGAAAATACATATCTTCAGAGCTACATTGAGGATAATTTAGCTACGGGATTCATCAGCCATTCCACGTCACCTGCTTCTTTGCCCCTATTCTTCATCCCGAAGAAGGACTGTGCAGAATTAAGACCCTGCATAGACTACAGAGCCTTGAATAACATCACGGTGAAGAATAGATACCCCCTTCCATTGATTCCAGTCATGATGGACCAGATAAAGGGCGCTCGTTACTTCACCAAGCTAGATCTCAGGGGAGCGTATCATCTGGTCCGAGTAAAGAAGGGCGACGAGTGGAAGACAGCGTTCAGAACAAAGTTCGGTTTGTTCGAATATAATGTCATGCCCTTTGGCTTATGTAACGCCCCTGCAGCATTCCAATTCTTTATGGACGAAGTGCTCAGGGGCCTTCTGGATACCATCTGTATGGTGTACATCTACGACATCCTGGTATACTCCAGTACTCTCCAGGAACATGAACAGCATGTCAAGGAAGTTCTGAGTCGTCTACAACAACACCAGCTGTTTGCCAAACTGGAAAAGTGCCTCTTCCATGCCACAGAAGTCTCCTTCCTGGGGTACGTGATCAACGCCAAGGGCTTTCAGATGGAAAGTGGGAAGGTTGAAGCCATCACGAATTGGAAAACCCCAAAAGACGTCAAATCGGTGCAGAGTTTCCTTGGCTTTGCTAACTATTATAGACGTTTCATTAAGGACTTCTCTAAAATCATCCACCCCATTTCCACTCTGTTACGGAAAAACGTTCCCTTCCAGTGGGGTGAGGAAGCCGAACAGTCTTTCTGTACTCTAAAAGACAGTTTCACCCAGGCCCCCATATTGCGACATCCCGATTCCCAACTTCCATTCATTCTGGAAACAGATGCCTCACAGTATGCTTTGGGAGGGGTGCTCTCGCAACGCCACCCTGAAACAGGACAAATCCACCCGGTGGCATTCTACTCAAAGAAACACAGTCCCAGTGAAATCAATTATTCTATCACAGACAAAGAGCTGCTTGCCATCAAGAGAGGTTGTGAGGAATGGAGACATTACCTGCTAGGAGCACGACATACCATTGAAATCTATACGGACCATCGGAACTTGTTCTTAAAAACAGCGAAGGCTCTGACTCCTAGGCAATTGAGATGGACTCTCTTTTTCTCTGATTACGATTTTGTTATCAAGTATCGTCCCGGCCCTCAAAATGGGAAAGCCGGTGCCCTCTCCAGGAATCAAGACACTCAAGAAACCCAGTCTGAAGTCCCCGTTGAACCATCATCAATCCTGCCTGAAAAATCCTTTCCCGAAAACACCATTGCTTTACTCACCTCCACAGACTTTATCGAGGATATAAGAGTGGCTTTAACGGATGTCGATGTCCAAACATGGCTGCAAGAAGATCCCCAATGGCGGTCGCAAACCGACGAACTCC